>NW_024721809.1:0-41298 GCF_018991925.1 Homarus americanus | reverse complement strand
TCGAGGATAACAATGTCCCCTGCTGAGTATAACAAAGCTCCATGGTCGCGTATACCAAACTCGCCTCATCGAGCATAATAAAGTCCCCTGATCGAGTATAACGAAGGCCCCTGATCGAGAATTACAAAGCCCCCTTATAGAGCATAACAAAGGCACCTCGTCGAGTATAACAAAGCCCCCTGATCGAGTATAACAAAGTCCCCTGATCGAGTATAACAAAGCCGACTCATCGAGTTTAAGAAATTCCCCTGATCGGGTATGACAACGGCCACTGATTGAGTATACGAAAGTCCCCTAATCGAGCATAACAAAGTCCCCTCATCGAGTACAACAAAGTCCCCTCATTGAGTATAACAAAGTCTCCTAATCGAGTATATCAAAGGTCCCTCATCGAGTATAACAAAGTCCCCTGATCGAGTTTAACAAAGTCACCTGATCGAGTATAACAAAGTCCCCTGGTCGAGTATAACAAAGTCCCTTGATCGAGTATAACAAAGGCCCCTGATCGAGAATAAAAAAGCCCCCTTATCGAGCATAACAAAGGAGCCTAGTCGAGTATAACAAAGTCCCCTAATCGAGAATAACGAAGGCCCCTGATCGAGAATAACAAAGCCCCCTGATCGAGTATAACAAAGCCCCCTGATCGAGCATAACAAAGGCCCCTGGTCGAGTATAACAAAGTCCCCTGGTCGAGTATTACAGAGTCCCCTGATCGAGTTAAACAAAGTTCCCTGATAGAGTATAACAAAGTCCCCTGTTCGAGTATAACAAATTCCCTTGATAGAGTATAACAAAGTTCCCTCATCGCGTATAACAAAGTCCCATGGTCGAGTATAACAAAGTCCCCTGATCGACTATAACAAAGTCACCTGATAGAGTATAACAAAGTCACCTGGTCGAGGATTAGAAAGTCCCCTGCTCGAGTATAACAAAGTCCACTGGTCGAGGTTAACAAAGTCTCCTAATTGAGTATAACAAAGTCCCCTGATCGAGTATAACAAAGTCCCCTGATCGAGTATAACAAAGTTCTTTGATCGAGTATAACAAAGTCCGTTGATCGAGATAAGAAAGTCCCTGATCGAGTATAACGAAGGCCCCTGATCGAGAATAACAAAGCCCCCTGATCGAGTATATCAAAGTCCCCTGATCGAGTATAACAACTGCCCCTGATTGAGTATACCAAACTCCCCTGATCGAGCATAACAAAGGCCCCTGGTCGAGTATAACAAAGGCCACTGGTCGAGTATAACAAAGTCCCCTGGTCGAGTATTACAGAGTCCCCTGTTCGAGTAAAACAAAGTTCCCTGATCGAGTATAACAAAGTCCCCTGATCGAGTATAACAAAGTCCCCTGGTCGAGTATAACAATGTCCCCTAATCGAGTATACCAAAGGGTCGAAAGTATAACAAAGTCCCCTAATCGAGAATAATCTAAGGCCCCTGATCGAGAATAACAACAAAGTTCCCCCCTGGATCGAGCATAACAAAGCCCCTGATCGAGCATAACAGCGCGTCCCCCTGGTCGAGTATAACAAAGTCCCCTGGTCGAGTATTACAGAGTCCCCTGATCGAGTTAAACAAAGTTCCCTGATAGAGTATAACAAAGTCCCCTGTTCGAGTATAACAAATTCCCTTGATAGAGTATAACAAAGTTCCCTCATCGCGTATAACAAAGTCCCATGGTCGAGTATAACAAAGTCCCCTGATCGACTATAACAAAGTCACCTGATAGAGTATAACAAAGTCACCTGGTCGAGGATTAGAAAGTCCCCTGCTCGAGTATAACAAAGTCCACTGGTCGAGGTTAACAAAGTCTCCTAATTGAGTATAACAAAGTCCCCTGATCGAGTATAACAAAGTCCCCTGATCGAGTATAACAAAGTTCTTTGATCGAGTATAACAAAGTCCGTTGATCGAGCATAAGAAAGTCCCCTGATCGAGTATAACAAAGTCCCCTTATCGAGTATAACAAAGTCCCTTAATCGAGTATAACGAAGGCCCCTGATCGAGAATAACAAAGCCCCCTGATCGAGTATATCAAAGTCCCCTGATCGAGCATAACAAAGGCCCCTGGTCGAGTATAACAAAGGCCCCTGGTCGAGTATAACAAAGTCCCCTGGTCGAGTATTACAGAGTCCCCTGATCGAGTAAAACAAAGTTCCCTGATCGAGTATAACAAAGTCCCCTGATCGAGTATAACAAAGTCCCCTGGTCGAGTATAACAATGTCCCCTAATCGAGTATAACAAAGGCCCCTGATCGAGTATAACAAAGTTACCTGATCGAGTATAACAAAGTCCGTTGATCGAGCATAACAAAGTCCCCTGATCGAGTATAACTAAGTCCCCTCATCGAGTATAACAAAGTCCCCTAATCGAGAATAACAAAGTCCCCTGGTCGAGTATAACATAGTCCCCTGATCGAGTATAACGAAGGCCACTGATCGAGAATAATTAAGCCCCTTTATAGAGCATAAGAAAGGCGACTAGTCGAGTATAACAAAGCCCCCGGATCGAGTATAAGAAAGCCCCCTGATCGGGTATAACAACGGACACTGATTGAATATACCAAAGTCCCCTGATCGAGCAAAACAATGGCCCCTGGTCGAATATAACAAAGTCCCCTGATCGAGTATAACAAAGGCCCCTGATCGAGTACAACAAAGTTCCCTCATCAAGTATAACAAAGTCCGTTGATCGAGGATAACAAAGTCCCCTGCTCGAGTATAACAAAGTTCCATGGTCGAGTATAACAAACTCCCCTCATCGAGTATAACAAAGTCCCCTGGTCGAGTATAAAAAAGTCCCCTGGTCGAGTATAACAAAGTCCCCTGATCGAGTATAACAAAGGCCCCTGATCGAGTAAAACAAAGTTCCCTGGTCGAGTATAACAAAGTTCCATGGTCGAGTATAAGAAAATCACCTGATCGAGTATAACAAAGTCACCTCGTCGAGGACAACAAAGTCCCCTGCTCGAGTATAACAAAGTCCCCTGGTCGAGTATAACAAAGTCCCCTGATCGAGTATAACAAAGGCCCCTGATCGAGTATAACAAAGTTCCCTGCTCGAGTATAACAAAGTCCCCTGATCGAGTATAACTAAATCACCTGATCGAGTATAAAAAAGTCACCTCGTTGAGGATAACAAATTCCCCTGCTCGAGTATAACAAAGTCCCCTGGTCGAGTATAACAAAGTCCCCTGATCGAGTATAACAAAGTCCCCTGATCGAGTATAACTAAGTCCCCTCATCGAGTATAACAAAGTCCCCTATTCGAGAATAACAATGTCCCCTGGTCGAGTATAACATAGTCCCCGTATCGAGTAAAACGAAGGCCCCTGATCGAGAATTACAAAGCCCCCTTATAGAGCATAACAAAGGCACTTCGTCGAGTATAACAAAGTCCCCTGATCGAGAATAACAAAGCCCCCTTATCGAGCATAACAAAGGAGCCTAGTCGAGTATTACAAAGTCCCCTGGTCGAGTATCACAAAGTCCCTTGATCGAGTATAACAAAGGCCCCTGATCGAGTATAACAAAGTTCCCTGATCGAGTATAACAAAGTCCGTTGATCGAGTATAACATAGTCCCCTGATCGAGTATAACGAAGGCCACTGATCGAGAATAATTAAGCCCCTTTATAGAGCATAAGAAAGGCGACTAGTCGAGTATAACAAAGCCCCCGGATCGAGTATAAGAAAGCCCCCTGATCGGGTATAACAACGGACACTGATTGAATATACCAAAGTCCCCTGATCGAGCAAAACAATGGCCCCTGGTCGAATATAACAAAGTCCCCTGATCGAGTATAACAAAGGCCCCTGATCGAGTACAACAAAGTTCCCTCATCAAGTATAACAAAGTCCGTTGATCGAGGATAACAAAGTCCCCTGCTCGAGTATAACAAAGTTCCATGGTCGAGTATAACAAACTCCCCTCATCGAGTATAACAAAGTCCCCTGGTCGAGTATAAAAAAGTCCCCTGGTCGAGTATAACAAAGTCCCCTGATCGAGTATAACAAAGGCCCCTGATCGAGTAAAACAAAGTTCCCTGGTCGAGTATAACAAAGTTCCATGGTCGAGTATAAGAAAATCACCTGATCGAGTATAACAAAGTCACCTCGTCGAGGAACAACAAAGTCCCCTGCTCTCGAGTATAACAAAAAGTCGGTCGAGTATAACAAAGTCCCTGATCCGAGTATAACAAAAGGCCCTGATCGAGCCACTAACAAAGTTCCTGCTCAAAGAGTATAACAAAATCCCCTGATCGGTATAACTAAATCACCTGATCGGTATAAAAGGTCACCTCGTTTGAGGATAACAAATTCCTGCTCGAGTATAACAAAGTCCACTGGTCGAGTATAACAAAAGTCCCCTGATCGAGTATAACAAAGTCCCTGATCAGGTATAACGCTAAGTCCCTCATCGAGTATAACAAAGTCCCTATTCGAGAATAACAATGTCCCTGGTCGAGTATAACATGGTCATGTCGAGAGTAAACAGAAGGCCCTAGATAAAGAATTACAAAGCCCCTTATAGAGCATAACAAAGGCACTTCGTCGAGTATAACGAAGTCCCTGATCGAGAATAACAAAGCCCCTTATCGAGCATAACAAAAGGAGCCCTAGTCGAGTATTACAAAGTCCCCTGGTCGAGTATCACAAAGTCCCTTGATCGAGTATAACAAAGGCCCCTGATCGAGTATAACAAAGTTCCCTGATCGAGTATAACAAAGTCCGTTGATCGAGCATAAGAAAGTCCGATGATCGAGTATAACAAAGTCCCCTGATCGAGTATAACAAAGTCCCCTGGTCGAGGATAACAAAGTCCCCTCCTCGAGTTTAACAATGTCCCCTGGTCGAGTATAACAAAGTCCCCGTCATTGAGTATAACAAAAGCCCTTGATCGAGTATAACAAAGTTCCCTCATCGAGTATAACAAAGTCCGTTGATCGAGTATAACAAAGTCCCCTAATTGAGTATAACGAAGGCCCCTAATCGAGAATAACAAAGCCCCCTCATCGAGTATAACAAAGTCCTCTGATCGAGTATAACAACGGCCCTTGATTGAGTATACCAAAGTCCCCTGATCGAGCATAACAAAGGCCCCTGGTCGAGTATAACAAAGTCCCCTGATCATGTATAGCAAAGCTCCCTGATCGAGTAAAGGAAAGTTCCCTGATAGCGTATAACAAAATCCCCTCACCGAGTATAACAAAGTCCCCTGGTCGAGTATAACAAAGTCACCTGATCAAGTATAACAAAGTCCCCTGGTCGTGTATAACAAAGTTCCCTGATCGAGTATAACAAAGTCTATTGATTGAGCATAATAATGTCCCCTGATCGAGTATAACTAAGTCCCCTCATCGAGTATAACAAAGTCCCCTAATCGAGTATAACAAAGTCCCCTGGTCGAGTTTAACAAAGTTCCCTGATCGAGTATAACAAAGTCCGTTGATCGAGCATAAGAAAGTCCCCTGATCGAGTATAACAAAGTCCCCTCATCGAGTATAACAAAGTCCCCTAATCGAGTATAACGAAGGCCCCTGATCGAGAATAACAAAGCCCCCTGATCGAGTATATCAAAGTCCCCTGATCGAGTATAACAACTGCCCCTGATTGAGTATACCAAACTCCCCTGATCGAGCATAACAAAGGCCCCTGGTCGAGTATAACAAAGGCCACTGGTCGAGTATAACAAAGTCCCCTGGTCGAGTATTACAGAGTCCCCTGTTCGAGTAAAACAAAGTTCCCTGATCGAGTATAACAAAGTCCCCTGATCGAGTATAACAAAGTCCCCTGATAGAGTATAACAAAGTCCCCTCATCGAGTATAACAAAGTCCCTTGGTCGAGTATAATAAAGTCCTCTGATCGAGTATAACAAAGTCACCTGATAGAGTATAAGAAATTCACCTGTTCGAGGATAAGAAAGTCCACTGCTCGAGTATAACAAAGTCCCCTTGTCGAGTATAACAATGTCCCCTAATCGAGTATAACAAAGGCCCCTGATCGAGTATAACAAAGGCCCCTGATCGAGTATAACAAAGTTCCCTCATCGAGTATAACAAAGTCCGTTGATCGAGCATAACAAAGTCCCCTGATCGAGTATAACAAAGTTCCATCATCGAGTATAACAAAGTCCCCTAATCGAGTATAACAAAGTCCCCTGGTCGATTATAACAAAGTCCCCTGATCGAGTGAAACGAAGGCCCCTGATCGAGAATAACAAAGCCCCCTCATCGAGTATAACAAAGTCCCCTGCTCCAGTATAACGAAGTCCCCTGATCGAGTAAAACCATGTCCCGTGATCGACTATTAATTATTCCCCAGATCGAGTATAACAAAGTCCCCTGATCGCGAATAACAAAGGTCCCTCATCGAGAATAACAATGTCCCCTGGTCGAGTATAACAAAGTCCCCTGATCGAGTATAACAAAGTCCCCTGATTGAGTATACCAAAGTCCTCTGATCGAGCATAACAAAGACCGCTGGTCGAGTATAACAAAGTCCCCTGATCGACTATAACAAAGTCGCCTGGTCGAGTATAACAAAGTCCCCTGATCGAGTATAATAAAGTCCCCTGATCGAGTATAACAAAGTCCTCTGATCGAGTATTACAGAGTCCCCTGATCGAGTATAGCAAAGTCTCCTGATCGAGTATTACAAAGCCCCCTGAACGAGTATAACAAAGTCCCCTGGTCGAGGATAACAAAGTCCCCTCCTCGAGTATAATAATGTCCCCTGGTCGAGTATAACAAAGTCCCCGTCATTGAGTATAACAAAGGCCCCTGATCGAGTAAAACAAAGTTCCCTCATCGAGTATAACAAAGTCCGTTGATCGAGTATAACAAAGTCCCCTAATCGAGTATAACGAAGGCCCCTAATCGAGAATAACAAAGCCCCCTCATCGAGTATAACAAAATCCCCTGATCGAGTATAACAACGGCCCTTGAGTGAGTATACCAAAGTCCCCTGATCGAGCATAACAATGGCCCCTAGTCGAGTATAACAAAGTCCCCTGATCAAGAATAGCAAAGTCCCCTGATCGAGTAAAACAAAGTCCCCTGATAGCGTATAACAAAGTCCCCTCACCGAGTATAACAAAGTCCCCTGGTCGAGTATAACAAAGTCACATGATCGAGTATAACAAAGTCTATTGATCGAGCATAATAATGTCCCCTGATCGAGTATAACTAAGTCCCCTCATCGAGTATAACAAAGTCCCTTAATCGAGTATAACAAAGTCCCCTGGTCGAGTATAACATAGCCCCTGATCGAGTATAACAAAGTCCCCTGATCGAGTATAACAAAGTTCCCTGATCGAGTATAACAAAGTCCGTTGATCGAGCATAAGAAAGTCCCCTGATTGAGTATAACAAAGTCCCCTCATCGAGTATAACAAAGTCCCCTAATCGAGTATAACGAAGGCCCCTGATCGAGAATAACAAGGTCCCCTGATCGAGTATATCAAAGTCCCCTGATCGAGTATAACAACTGCCCCTGATTGAGTATACCAAACTCCCGTGATCGAGCATAACAAAGGCCCCTGGTCGAGTATAACAAATTCCCCTGGTCGAGTATAACAAAGTCCCCTGGTCGAGCATTACAGAGTCCCCTGATCGAGTAAAACAGAGTTCCTTGATCGAGTATAACAAAGTCCCCTTATCGAGTATAACAAAGTTCCCTGATAGAGTATAACAAAGTCCCCTCATCGAGTATAACAAAGTCCCCTGGGCGAGTATAAGAAAGTTCTCTGATCGAGTATAACAAAGTCACCTGATAGAGTATAAGAAAGTCATCTGTTCGAGGATAAGAAAGTCCCCTGCTCGAGTATAACAAAGTCCCCTGGTCGAGTATAACAATGTCCCCTGATCGAGTATAACAAAGGGCCCTTATCGAGTATAACAAAGTTACCTGATCGAGTATAACAAAGTCCGTTGATCGAGCATAACAAAGTCCCCTGATCGAGTATAACTAAGTCCCCTCATCGAGTATAACAAAGTCCCCTAATCGAGAATAACAAAGTCACCTGGTCGAGTATAACATAGTCCCCTGATCGAGTATAACGAAGGCCATTGATCGAGAATAATTAAGCCCCCTTATAGAGCATAACAAAGGCGACTGGTCGAGTATAACAAAGCCCCCGGATCGAGTATAACAAAGCCCCCGGATCGGGTATAACAACGGACACTGATTGAATATACCAAAGTCCCCTGATCGAGCAAAACAAAGGCCCCTGGTCGAATATAACAAAGTCCCCTGGGCGATTATAACAAAGTCCCCTGATCGAGTATAACAAAGGCCCCTAATCGAGTATAACAAAGTTCCCTCATCAAGTATAACAAAGTCCGTTGATCGAGGATAACAAAGTCCCCTGCTCGAGTATAACAACGTTCCATGGTCGAGTATAACAAACTCCCCTCATCGAGTATAACAAAGTCCCCTGCTCGAGTATAACAAAGTCCCCTGGTCGAGTATAACAAAGTCCCCTGATCGAGTATAACAAAGTCCCCTGATCGAGTATAACAAAGGCCCCTGATCGAGTATAACAAAGTTCCCTGGTCGAGTATAACAAAGTTCCATGGTCGAGTATAAGAAAATCACCTGATCGAGTATAACAAAGTCACCTCGTCGAGGATAACAAAGTCCCCTGCTCGAGTATAACAAAGTCCCCTGGTCGAGTATAACAAAGTCCCCTGATCGAGTATAACAAAGGCCCCTGATCGAGTATAACAAAGTTCCCTGGTTGAGTATAACAAAGTCCCCTGATCGAGTATAACAAAATCACCTGATCGAGTATAACAAAGTCACCTCGTCGAGGATAACAAAGTCCCCTGCTCGAGTATAACGAAGTCCCCTGGTCGAGTATAACAAAGTCCCCTGATCGTGTATAACAAAGTCCCCTGATCGAGTATAACTAAGTCCCCTCATCGAGTATAACAAAGTCCCCTATTCGAGAATAACAATGTCCCCTGGTCGAGTATAACATAGTCCCCGTATCGAGTAAAACGAAGGCCCCTGATCGAGAATTACAAAGCCCCCTTATAGAGTATAACAAAGGCACCTCGTCGAGTATAACAAAGTCCCCTGATCGAGAATAACAAAGGCCCCTTGTCGAGCATAACAAAGGAGCCTAGTCGAGTATAACAAAGTCCCATGGCCGAGTATCACAAAGTCACCTGATCGAGTATAACAAAGTTCCTTGATCGAGTATAACAAATTCCGTTGATCGAGCATAAGAAAGTCCGATGATCGAGTATAACAAAGTCCCCTGATCGAGTATAACAAAGTCCCCTGGTCGAGGATAACAAAGTCCCCTTCTCGAGTACAACAAAGTCCCCTGGTCGAGAATAACAAAGTCCCCTGATCGAGTATAACAAATGCCCCTGATCGAGTATAACAAAGTTCCCTCATCGAGGATAACAAAGTCCGTTGATCGAGCATAACAAAGTCCCCTGATCGAGTATAACAAAGTCCCATCATCGAGTATAACAAAGTCCCCTAATCGAGTATAACAAAGTCTCCTGGTCGAGTATAACAAAGTCCCCTGATCGAGTGAAACGAAGGCCCCTGATCGAGAATAACAAAGCCCCCTCATCGAGTATAACAAAGTCCCCTGGTCCAGTATAACAAAGTCCCCTGATCGAGTTTAACCATGTCCCTTGATCGAGTATTAATAAGTCCCCAGATCGAGTATAACAAAGTCCCCTGTTCGCGAATAACAAAGGTCCCTCATCGAGAATAACAATGTCCCCTGGTCGAGTATAACAACGTCCCCTGATCGAGTATAACAAAGTCCCCTGATTGAGTATACCAAAGTCCTCTGATCGAGCATAACAAAGACCGCTGGTCGAGTATAACAAAGTCCCCTGATCGACTATAACAAAGCCCCCTGATCGAGTATAACAAAGTCCCCTGATCGACTATAACAAAGACCCCTGGTTGAGTATAACAAAGGCACCTAATTGAGTATAACAACAGCCCCTGGTCGAGTATAACAAAGTAACCTGATCGAGTATAACAAAGTCCCTTGATCGAGTGTAACACAGTTCCCTGATCGACTATAACAAAATCCCCTGATCGGGTATAACAAATTCCCCTAGTGGAGTATAACAAAGTCCCCTGGTGGACTATAACAAAGGCCCCTGGTCGAGTATAACAAAGTCCCCTGATCGAAAAAAACAAAGTCCCCTGATCAAGTATAACAACAGCCCCAGATCGAGTCTAAAAATGGCCCCTGAACGAGCCCCTGATCGAGTGTAACGAGCCCCCTCATCGAGTATAACAAAGTCCCTGGTCGAGTATAACAAAGTCCTCTGATCGAGTATAATAAAGTCCCCTCATCGAGTATAACAAAGTCCCATGATCAAGTATAACAACGGCCCCTGATCGAATCTAACAATGGACCCTAAACGAGCCCCTGATTGAATGTAACAAAGCCCCTGATCGAGTATAACAAAGTCTTCTGATCGAGTATAACAAAGTCCCCGGATCGAATATAACAAAGTCCAATGATCGAGTATAACAAAGGCCCTTGATAGAGTATACCAAAGGCACCTCATCGAGTATAACAAAGTCCCCTAATCGAGTATAAAACAGCCCCCTGGTCGAGTATAACAAAGTCCCCTGAACGAGTATAACAAAGTCCCCTGATCGAGTATAACAAAGGCCCCTGATTGAGTATAACAAAGGCCCCTGGTCGAGTATGACAAAGTCCCCTGATCGAGTATAACAAAGTCCCCAGATCGAGTATAACAAAGTCACCTGAATGACTATAACAAAGTCCCCTGATCAAGTATAAAAAATTCCCCTGGTTGGAGCATATGAAAGGCCCCTGGTCCAGTAAAACAAAGTCCCCCGGTCGAGTATAACAAAGTCCCCTGAACGAGTATAACAAAGTCCCCTGGTCGAGTACAGCAAAGTTCCCTCATCAAGTATAACAAAGTCCGTTGATCGAGGATAACAAAGTCCCCAGCTCGAGTATAACAAAGTTCAATGGTCGAGTATAACAAACTCCCCTCATCGAGTATAACAAAGTCCCCTGGTCGAGTATAACAAAGTCCCCTGGTCGAGTATAACAAAGTCCCCTGATCGAGTATAACAAAGTCCCCTGATCGAGTATAACAAAGGCCCCTGATCGAGTATAACAAAGTTCCCTGGTCGAGTATAACAAAGTTCCATGGTCGAGTATAAGAAAATCACCTGATCGAGTATAACAAAGTCATCTCGTCGAGGATAACAAAGTCCCCTGCTCGAGTATAACAAAGTCCCCTGGTCGAGTATAACAAAGTCCCCTGATCGAGTATAACAAAGGCCCCTGATCGAGTATAACAAAGTTCCCTGGTTGAGTATAACAAAATCCCCTGATCGAGTATAACAAAATCACCTGATCGAGTATAACAAAGTCACCTCGTCGAGGATAACAAAGTCCCCTGCTCGAGTATAACGAGTATAACAATAATCGTCCCCCTGATCGAGTATAACTAAGTCCCCTCATCGAGTATAACAAAGTCCCCTATTCGAGAATAACAATGTCCCCTGGTCGAGTATAACATAGTCCCCGTATCGAGTAAAACGAAGGCCCCTGATCGAGAATTACAAAGCCCCCTTATAGAGCATAACAAAGGCACCTCGTCGAGTATAACAAAGTCCCCTGATCGAGAATAACAAAGCCCCCTTATCGAGCATAACAAAGGAGCCTAGTCGAGTATAACAAAGTCCCATGGCCGAATATCACAAAGTCCCCTGATCGAGTATAACAAAGGCCCCTGATCGAGTATAACAAAGTTCCCTGATCGAGTATAACAAAGTCCGTTGATCGAGCATAAGAAAGTCCGATGATCGAGTATAACAAAGTCCCCTGATCGAGAATAACAAAGTCCCCTGGTCGAGGATAACAAAGTCCCCTTCTCGAGTACAACAAAGTCCCCCTGTCGAGTATAACAAAGTCCCCTGATCGAGTATAACAAAGGCCCCTGATCGAGTATAACAAAGTTCCCTCATCGAGTATAACAAAGTCCGTTGATCGAGCATAACAAAGTCCCCTGATCGAGTATAACAAAGTCCCATCATCGAGTATAACAAAGTCCCCTAATCGAGGATAACAAAGTTCCCTGGTCGAGTATAACAAAGTCCACTGATCGAGTGAAACGAAGGCCCCTGATCGAAAATAACAAAGCCCCCTCATCGAGAATAACAATGTCCCCTGGTCGAGTATAACAAAGTCCCCTGATTGAGTATAACAAAGTCCCCTCCTCGAGTATAACAAAGTCCCCTAATCGAGTATAACGAAGGCCCCTGATCGAGAATAACAAGGTGCCCAGATCGAGTATATCAAAGTCCCCTGATCGAGTATAACAACTGCCCCTGATTGAGTATACCAAAGTCCCTTGATCGAGCATAACAAAGGCCCCTCGTCGAGTATAACAAAGTCCCCCGGTCGAGTATAACAAAGTCCCCTGGTCGAGTATTACAGAGTCCCCTGATCGAGTTAAACAAAGTTCCCTGATCGAGTATAACAAAGTCCCCTGGTCGAGTATAACAAAGTTCTCTGATCGAGTATAACAAAGTCACCTGATAGAGTATAAGAAAGTCACCTGTTCGAGGATAAGAAAGTCCCCTGCTCGAGTATAACAAAGTCCCCTGGTCGAGTATAACAATGTCCCCTAATCGAGTATAACAAAGGCCCCTGATCGAGTATAACAAAGTTACCTGATCGAGTATAACAAAGTCCGTTGATCGAGCATAACAAAGTCCCCTGATCGAGTATAACTAAGTCCCCTCATCGAGTATAACAAAGTCCCCTAATCGAGAATAACAAAGTCCCCTGGTTGAGTATAACATAGTCCCCTGATCGAGTATAACGAAGGCCATTGATCGAGAATAATTAAGCCCCCTTATAGAGCATAACAAAGGCGACTGGTCGAGTATAACAAAGCCCCCGGATCGAGTATAACAAAGCCCCCTGATCGGGTATAACAACGGACACTGATTGAATATACCAAAGTCCCCTGATCGAGCAAAACAAAGGCCCCTGGTCGAATATAACAAAGTCCCCTGGGCGATTATAACAAAGTCCCCTAATCGAGTATAACAAAGGCCCCTGATCGAGTATAACAAAGTTCCCTCATCAAGTATAACAAAGTCCGTTGATCGAGGATAACAAAGTCCTCTGCTCGAGTATAACAAAGTTCCATGGTCGAGTATAACAAACTCCCCTCATCGAGTATAACAAAGTCCCCTGGTCGAGTATAACAAAGTCCCCTGGTCGAGTATAACAAAGTCCCCTGGTCGAGTATAACAAAGTCCCCTGATCGAGTATAACAAAGGCCCCTGATCGAGTATAACAAAGTTCCCTGGTCGAGTATAACAAAGTTCCATGGTCGGTATAAGAAAATCACCTGATCGAGTATAACAAAGTCACCTCGTCGAGGATAACAAAGTCCCCTGCTCGAGTATAACAAAGTCCCTGGTCGAGTATAACAAAGTCCCCTGATCGAGTATAACAATGGCCCCTGATCGAGTATAACAAAGTTCCCTGGTCGAGTATAACAAAGTCCCCTGATCGAGTATAACAAACAACGTCGAGGATAACAAAGTCCCCTGCTCGAGTATAACAAAGTCCCCTGATCGAGTATAACAAAGTCCCCTGATCGAGTATAACTAAGTCCCCTCATCGAGTATAACAAAGTCCCCTATTCGAGAATAACAATGTCCCCTGGTCGAGTATAACATAGTCCCCGTATCGAGTAAAACGAAGGCCCCTGATCGAGAATTACAAAGCCCCCTTATAGAGCATAAGAAAGGCACCTCGTCGAGTATAACAAAGTCCCCTGATCGAGAATAACAAATCCCCCTTATCGAGCATAACAAAGGAGCCTAGTCGAGTATAACAAAGTCCCCTGGTCGAGTATCACAAAGTCCCCTGATCGAGTATAACAAAGGCCCCTGATCGAGTATAACAAAGTTCCCTGATCGAGTATAACAAAGTCCGTTGATCGAGCATAAGAAAGTCCGATGATCGAGTATAACAAAGTCCCCTGATCGAGTATAACAAAGTCCCCTGGTCGAGGATAACAAAGTCCCCTCCTCGAGTATAACAAAGTCCCCTGGTCGAGTATAACAAAGTCCCCTGATCGAGTATAACAAAGGCCCCTGATCGAGTATAACAAAGTTCCCTCATCGAGTATAACAAAGTCCGTTGATCGAGCATAACAAATTCCCCTGATCGAGAATAACAAAGTCCCATCATCTAGTATAACAAAGTCCCCTAATCGAGTATAAGAAAGTCCCCTGGTCGAGTATAACAAAGTCCCCTGATCGAGTGAAACGAAGGCCCCTGATCGAGAATAACAAAGCCCCCTCATCGAGTATAACAAAGTCCCCTGGTCCAGTATAACAAAGTCCCCTGATCGAGTATAACCATGTCCCTTGATCGAGTATTAAAAAGTCCCCAGATCGAGTATAACAAAGTCCCCTGATCGCGAATAACAAAGGTCCCTCATCGAGAATAACAATGTCCCCTGGTCGAGTATAACAAAGTCCCCTGATCGAGTATAACAAAGTCCCCTGATTGAGTATACCAAAGTCCTCTGATCGAGCATAACAAAGACCGCTGGTCGAGTATAACAAAGTCCCTTGATCGATTATAACAAAGTCGCCTGGTCGAGTATAACAAAGTCCCCTGATCGAGTATAACAAAGACTCCTCATCGAATATAACAAAGCCCCGTGATCGAGTATAACAAAGTCCCCTGATCGACTATAACAAAGCCCCCTGATCGAGTATAACAAAGTCCACTGATCGACTATAACAAAGACCCCTGGTTGAGTATAACAAAGGCACCTGATTGAGTATAACAACGGCCCCTGGTTGAGTATAACAAAGTAACCTGATCGAGTATAACAAAGTCACTTGATCGAGTATAACAAAGTCACCTGAATGACTATAACAAAGTCCCCTGATCAAGTATAACAAATTCCCCTGGTTGGAGCATATCAAAGGCCCCTGTTCGAGTAAAACAAACTCCCCCGGTCGAGTATAACAAAGTCCCTTGATCGAGCATAAAATAGGCCCCTGATCGTGTCTAACAAAGCCCCCTGATCGAGTATTAGAAAGTCCCCTCATCGAATATAACAAAGTCCCCTGATCGAGTATAACAAAGGCCCCTAATCGAGCATAACAAAAGCCCATGTTACAGTATAACAAACCCCCATCATCGAGTTTAACAAAGTCCCCTGATCGAGTATACCAACGGCCCCTGATCGAGTATACCAAAGTCCTCTGATCGAGCATAACAAAGACCGCTGGTCGAGTATAACAAAGTCCCCTGATCGACTATAACAAAGTCGCCTGGTCGAGTATAACAAAGTCCCCTGATCGAGTATAACAAAGACTCCTCATCGAATATAACAAAGCCCCATGATCGAGTATAAGAAAGTCCTCTGATCGATTATAACAAAGCCCCCTGATCGAGTATAACAAAGTCCCCTGATCGACTATAACAAAGACCCCTGGTTGAGTATAACAAAGGCACCTGATTGAGTATAACAACGGCCCCTGGTCGAGTATAACAAAGTAACCTGATCGAGTATAACAAAGTCCCCTGATCGAGTGTAACATAGTCCCCTGATCGACTATAACAAAATCCCCTGATCGAGTATAACAAATTCCCCTAGTGGAGTATAACAAAGGCCCCTGGTGGACTATAACAAAGGCCCCTGGTCGAGTATAACAAAGTCTCCTGATCGAAAAAAACAAAGTCCCCTGATCAAGTATAACAACAGCCCCAGAGCGTGTCTAAAAATGGCCCCTGAACGAGCCTCTGATCGAGTGTAACAAGCCCCCTCATCGAGTATAACAAAGTCCCTGTTCGAGCATAACAAAGTCCTCTTATCGAGTATAATAAAGTCCCCTCATCGAGTATAACAAAGTCCCATGATCAAGTATAACAACGGCCCCTGATCGAATCTAACAATGGCCCCTAAACGAGCCCCTGATCGAGTATAACAAAGTCCCCTGATCGAATATAACAAAGTCCAATGATCGAGTATAACAAAGGCCCTTGATAGAGTATACCAAAGGCACCTCATCGAGTATAACAAAGTCCCCTAATCGAGTATAAAACAGCCCCCTGGTCGAGTATAACAAAGTCCCCTGAACGAGTATAACAAAGTCCCCTGATCGAGTATAACAAAGGCCCCTGATTGAATATAACAAAGGCCCCAGGTCGAGTATAACAAAGTCCCCTGATCGAGTATAACAAAGTCCCCAGATCGAGTATAACAAAGTCACCTGATTGACTATAACAAAGTCTCCTGATCGAGTATAACAAATTCCCCTGGTGGAGCATATCAAAGGCCCCTGGTCCAGTAAAACAAAGTCCCCCGGTCAGGTATAACAAAGTCCCCTGAACGAGTATAACAAAGTCCCCTGGTCGAGTACAGCAAAGTCTCCTGATCAAGAATAACTAAGTCCCCTGATCGAGTATAACAAAGTCCCCTGATCGAGTATAACAAATGTTCTCTTGTCGAGTATGACAAAGTCCCCTGTCGAGTATAACAAAGTCCCCTGATCGAGTATAACAAAGGCCCCTGATTGAGTATAACAAAGGCCCCTGGTCGAGTATAACAAAGTCCCCTGATCGAGTATAACAAAGTCACCTGATCGAGTATAACAAAGTCACCTGATCGACTATAACAAAGTCCCCTGATCGAGTATAACAAATTTCCCTGGTGGAGCATATCAAAGGCCCCTGGTCCAGTAAAACAAAGTCCCCCGGTCGAGTATAACAAAGTCCCTTGATCGAGCATAAAATAGGCCCCTGATCGTGTCTAACAAAGCCCCCTGAGCGAGTATAAGAAAGTCCCCTCATCGAATATAACAAAGCCCCCTGATCGAGTATAACAAAGGCCCCTAATCGAGAATAGCAAAGCCCCTGAACGAGCATAACAAAGGCCCCTGTTAGAGTATAACAAAGCCCCTTCATCGAGTTTAACAAAGTCCCCTGATCGAGTATAACAACGGCCCCTGATCGAGTATACCAAAGTCCTCTGATCGAGCATAACAAAGACAGCTGGTCGAGTATAACAAAGTCCCCTGATCGACTATAACAAAGTCGCTTGGTCGAGTATAACAAAGTCCCCTGATCGAGTATAACAAAGTCTCCTCATCGAATATAACAAAGCCCCCTGATCGAGTATAACAATGTTCCCTGATCGACTATAACAAAGCCCCCTGATCGAGTATAACAAAGTCCCCTGATCGACTATAACAAAGACCCCTGGTCGAGTATAACAAAGGCACCTGATTGAGTATAACAACGGCCCTTGGTCGAGTATAACAAAGTAACCTGATCGAGTATAACAAAGTCCCCTGATCGAGTGTAACAAAGTCCCCTGATCGACTATAACAAAATCCCCTGATCGAGTATAACAAATTCCCCTAGTGGAGTATAACAAAGGCCCCTGGTGGACTATAACAAATGCCCCTGGTCGAGTATAACAAAGTCCCCTGATCGAAAAAAACAAAGTCCCCTGATCAAGTATAACAACAGCCCCAGATCGAGTCTAAAAATGGCCCCTGAACGAGCCCCTGATCGAGTGTAACAAAGCCCCCTCATCAAGTATAACAAATTCCCTGGTCGAGTATATCAAAGTCCTCTGATCGAGTATAATAAAGTTCCCTCATTGAGTATAACAAAGTCCCCTGATCAAGTATAACAACGGCCCCTGAACGAATCTAACAATGGCCTCTGAACGAGCCCTTGATCGAGTGTAACAAAGCCCCTGATCGAGTATAACAAGTCCTCTGATCGAGTATAACAAAGTCCCCTGATCGAATATAACAAAGTCCAATGATCGAGTATAACAAAGGCCCTTGATAGAGTATACCAAAGGCACCTCATCGAGTATAACAAAGGCCCCTGATTGAGTATAACAAAGGCCCCTGGTCGAGTATAACAAAGTCCCCTGATCGAGTATAACAAAGTCCCCAGATCGAGTATAACAAAGTCACCTGAATGACTATAACAAAGTCCCCTGATCGAGTATAACAAATTCCCCTGTTTGGAGCATATCAATGGCCCCTGGTCCAGTAAAACAAACTCCCCCGGTCGAGTATAACAAAGTCCCTTGATCGAGCATAAAATAGGCCCCTGATCTTGTCTAACAAAGCCCCCTGATCGAGTATTAGAAAGTCCCCTTATCGAATATAACAAAGTCCCCTGATCGAGTATAACAAAGGCCCCTAATCGAGCATAACAAAGGCCCCTGTTACAGTATAACAAAGCCCCCTCATCGAGTTTAACAAAGTCCCCTAATCGAGTATAACAACGGCCCCTGATCGAGTATACCAAAGTCCTCTGATCGAGCATAACAAAGACCGCTGGTCGAGTATAACAAAGTCCCCTGATCGACTATAACAAAGTCGCCTGGTCGAGTATAACAAAGTCCCCTGATCGAGTATAACAAAGACTCCTCATCGAATATAACAAAGCCCCGTGATCGAGTATAAGAAAGTCCCCTGATCGACTATAACAAAGCCCCCTGATCGAGTATAACAAAGTCCCCTGATCGACTAAAACAAAGAACCCTGGCTGAGTATAACAAAGGCACCTGATTGAGTATAACAACGGCCCCTGGTCGAGTATAACAAAGTAACCTGGTCGAGTATAACAAAGTCCCCTGATCGAGTGTAACAAAGTCCCCTGATCGACTATAACAAAATCCCCTGATCGAGTATAACAAATTCCCCTAGTGGAGTATAACAAAGGCCCCTGGTGGACTATAACAAAGGCCCCTGGTCGAGTATAACAAAGTCTCCTGATCGAAAAAAACAAAGTCCTCTGATCAAGTATAACAACAACCCCCGATCGAGTCTAAAAATGGCCCCTGAACGAGCCCCTCATCGAGTGTAACAAGCCCCCTCATCGAGTATAACAAAGTCCCTGTTCGAGTATAACAAAGTCCTCTGATCGAGTATAATAAAGTCCCCTCATCGAGTATAACAAAGTCCCATGATCAAGTATAACAACGGCCCGTGATCGAATCTAACAATGGCCCCTAAACGAGCCCCTGATCGAGTGTAACAAAGCCCCTGATCGAGTATAACAAGTCCTCTGATCGAGTATAACAAAGTCCCCTGATCGAATATAACAAAGTCCAATGATCGAGTATAACAAAGGCCCTTGATAGAGTATACCAAAGGCACCTCATCGAGTATAACAAAGTCCCCTAATCGAGTATAAAACAGCCCCCTGGTCGAGTATAACAAAGTCCCCTGAACGAGTATAGCAAAGTCCCCTGATCGAGTATAACAAAGCCCCTGATTGAGTATAACAAAGGCCCCAGGTCGAGTATAACAAAGTCCCCTGATCGAGTAAAACAAAGTCCCCAGATCGAGTATAACAAAGTCACCTGATTGACTATAACAAAGTCCCCTGATCGAGTATAACAAATTCCCCTGGTGGAGCATATGAAAGGCCCCTGGTCCAGTAAAACAAAGTCCCCCGGTCGAGTATAACAAAGTCCCCTGAACGAGTATAACAAAGTCCCCTGGTCGAGTACAGCAAAGTCTCCTGATGAAGAATAACTAAGTCCCCTAATCGAGTATAAAACAGCCCCCTGGTCGAGTATAACAAAGTCCCCTGAACGAGTATAACAAAGTACCCTGGTCGAGTATAGCAAAGTCTCCTCATCAAGAATAACTAAGTCCCCTGATCGAGTATAGCAAAGTCCCCTGATCGAGTATAACAAATGTTCCTTTGTCGAGTATAACAAAGTCCCCTGATCGAGTATAACAAAGTCCCCAGATCGAGTATAAGAAAGTCACCTGATCGACTATAACAAAGTCCCCTGATCGAGTATAACAAATTCCCCTGGTGGAGCATATCAAAGGCCCCTGGTCCAGTAAAACAAAGTCCCCCAGTCGATAATAACAAAGTCCCTTGAATGAGTATAGCAAAGTTCCCAGATCGAGTATAACAAAGTCACCTAATCGACTATAACAAAGTCCCCAGATCGAGTATAAGAAAGTCACCTGATCGACTATAACAAAGTTCCCTGATCGAGTATAACAAATTCCCCTAGTGGAGCATATCAAAGGCCCCTGGTCGAGTATAACAAAGTCCCTTGATCGACTATAACAAAGACCCCTGGTCGAGTATATCAAAGGAACCTGATTGAGTATAACAACGGCCCCTGGTCGAGTATAACAAAGTAACCTGATCGACTATAACAAAGCCCCCTGATCGAGTATAACAAAGTCCCCTGATCGACTATAACAAAGACCCCTGGTCGAGTATAACAAAGGCACCTGATTGAGTATAACAACGGCCCCTGGTCGAGTATAACAAAGTAACCTGATCGAGTATAACAAAGTCCCCTGATCGAGTGTAACAAAGTCCCCTGATCGACTATAACAAAATCCCCTGATCGAGTATAACAACGGCCCCTGATCGAGTATACCAAAGTCCTCTGATCGAGCATAACAAAGACCGCTGGTCGAGTATAACAAAGTTCCCTGATCGACTATAACAAAGTCGCCTGGTCGAGTATAACAAAGTCCCCTGATCGAGTATAACAAAGTCCCCTGATCGAGTATAACAAAGTCTCCTCATCGAATATAACAAAGCCCCCTGATCGAGTATAACAAAGTCCCCTGATCGACTATAACAAAGCCCCCTGATCGAGTATAACAAAGTCCCCTGATCGACTATAACAAAGACCCCTGGTCGAGTATAACAAAGGCACCTGATTGAGTATAACAACGGCCCCTGGTCGAGTATAACAAAGTAACCTGATCGAGTGTAACAAAGTCCCCTGATCGACTATAACAAAATCCCCTGATCGAGTATAACAAATTCCCCTAGTGGAGTATAACAAAGGCCCTTGGTGGACTATAACAAAGTCCCCTGGTCGAGTATAGCAAAGTCTCCTGATCAAGAATAACTAAGTCCCCTCATCGAGTATAACAAAGTCCCCTGATCGAGTATAACAAATGTTCCCTTGTCGAGTATGACAAAGTCCCCTGTCGAGTATAACAAAGTCCCCTGATCGAGTATAACAAAGGCCTCTGATTGAGTAAAACAAAGGCCCCTGGTCGAGTATAACAAAGTCCCCTGATCGAGTATAACAAAGTCCCCAGATCGAGTATAAGAAAGTCACCTGATCGAGTATAACAAAGTCCCCTGATCGAGTATAACAAATTCCCCTGGTGGAGCATATCAAAGGCCCCTGGTCCAGTAAAACAAAGTCCCCCAGTCGAGAATAACAAAGTCCCTTGATCGAGCATAAAAAAGGCCCCTGATCGTGTAAACAAAGCCCCCTGATCGAGTATAAGAAAGTCCCCTCATCGAATATAACAAAGTTCCCTGATCGAGTAAAACAAAGGCCCCTAATCGAGAATAACAAAGCCCCTGAACGAGCATAACAAAGGCCCCTGTTAGAGTATAACAAAGCTCCCTCATCGAGTTTAACAAAGTCCCCTGATCGAGTATAACAATTGCCCCTGATCAAGTATACCAAAGTCCTCTGATCGAGCATAACAAAGACCGCTTGTCAAGTATAACAAAGTCCCCTGATCGACTATAACAAAGTCGCCTGGTCGAGTATAACAAAGTCCCCTTATCGAGTATAACAAAGTCTCCTCATCGAATATAACAAAGCCCCCTGATCGAGTATAACAAAGTCCCCTGATCGACTATAACAAAGCCCCCTGATCGAGTATAACAAAGTCCCCTGATCGACTATAACAACGACCCCTGGTCGAGTATAACAAAGGCACCTGATTGAGTATAACAACGGCCCCTGGTCGAGTATAACAAAGTAACCTGATCGAGTATAACAAAGTCCCTTGATCGAGTGTAACAAAGTCCCCTGATCGACTATAACAAAATCCCCTGATCGAGTATAACAAATTCCCCTAGTGGAGTATAACAAAGGCCCCTGGTGGACTATAACAAAGGCCCCTGATCGAGTATAACAAGTGTTCCCATGTCGAGTATGACAAAGTCCTTTGTCGAGTATAACAAAGTCCCCTGATCGAGTATAACAAAGGCCTCTGATTGAGTATAACAAAGGCCCCTGGTCGAGTATAACAAAGTCCCCTGATCGAATAAAACAAAGTCCCCAGATCAAGTATAAGAAAGTCACCTGATCGACTATAACAAGGTCCCCTGATCGAGTATAACAAATTCCCCTGGTGGAGCATATCAAAGGCCCCTGGTCCAGTAAAACAAAGTCCCCCGGTCGAGTATAAAAACGTCCCTTGATCGAGCATAAAAAAGGCCCCTGTTAGAGTTTAACAAAGCCCCCTCATCGAGTTTAACAAAGTCCCCTGATCGAGTATAACAATTGCCCCTGATCGAGTATACCAAAGTCCTCTGATCGAGCATAACAAAGACCGCTGGTCAAGTATAACAAAGTCCCCTGATCGACTATAACAAAGTCGCCTGGTCGAGTATAACAAAGTCCCCTGATCGAGTATAACAAAGTCTCCTCATCGAATATAACAAAGCCCCCTGATCGAGTATAACAAAGTCCCCTGATCGACAATAACAAAGCCCCCTGATCGACAATAACAAAGCCCCCTGATCGACTATAACAAAATCCCCTGATCGAGTATAACAAATTCCCCTAGTGGAGTATAACAAAGGCCCCTGGTGGACTATAACAAAGGCCCCTGGTCGAGTATAACAAAATCCCCTGATCGAAAAAAACAAAGTCCCCTGATCAAGTATAACAACAGCCTCAGATCGAGTCTAAAAATGGCCCCTCAACGAGCCCCTGATCGAGTGTAACAAAGCCCCCTCATCGAGTATAACAAAGTCCCTGGTCGAGTATAACAAAGTCCTCTGATCGAGTATAATAAAGTCCCCTCATCGAGTATAACAAAGTCCCCTGATCAAGTATAACAACGGCCCCTGATCTAATCTAACAATGGCCCCTGAATGAGCCCCTGATCGAGTGTAACAAAGCCCCTGATCGAGTATAACAAAGTCCTCTGATCGAGTATAACAAAGTCCCCTGATTGAATATAACAATGTCCAATGATCGAGTATAACAAAGGCCCTTGATAGAGTATACCAAAGGCACCTCATCGAGTATAACAAAGTCCCCTAATCGAGTATAAAACAGCCCCCTGGTCGAGTATAACAAAGTCCCCTGAACGAGTATAACAAACTCCCATGGTCGAGTATAGCAAAGTCTCCTGATCAAGAATAACTAAGTCCCCTGATCGAGTATAACAAAGTCCCCTGATCGAGTATAACAAATGTTCCCTTGTCGAGTATGAGAAAGTCCCCTGTCGAGTATAAAAAAGTCCCCTGATCGAGTATAACAAAGGCCCCTGATTGAGTATAACAAAGGCCCCTGGTCGAGTATAACAAAGTCCCCTGATCGAGTATAACAAAGTCCCCAGATCGAGCATAACAAAGTCACCTGATCGACTATAACAAAGTCCCCTGATCGAGTATAACAAATTCCCCTGGTGGAGCATATCAAAGGCCCCTGGTCCAGTAAAACAAAGTCCCCCGGTCGAGTATAACAAAGTCCCTTGATCGAGCATAAAATAGGCCCCTGATCGTGTCTAACAAAGCCACCTGATCGAGTATAAGAAAGTCCCCTCATCGAATATAACAAAGTCCCCTGATCGAGTATAACAAAGGCCCCTAATCGAGAATAACAAAGCCCCTGAACGAGCATAACAAAGGCCCCTGTTAGAGTATAACAAAGCCCCCTCATCGAGTTTAGCAAAGTCCCCTGATCGAGTATAACAACGGCCCCTGATCGAGTATACCAAAGTCCCCTGATCGAGCATAACAAAGACCCTTGGTCGAGTATAACAAATCTCCTGATCGAGTATTACAAATTCCCCTAATCGAGTATTACAAAGTACCCTGATCGAGTATAAAAATGTCCCTTAATCGAGTATAACATATCCCCTGATCGAGTATAACAAATTCCTCTGGTCGAGTATAACAAAGTCCCCTGATCGACTATAAGAAAGTCCCCTCGTCGAGTATAACAAAGTCCCCTGATCGAGTATAACACAGGCCCCTAATCGATAATATCAAAGCCCCCTGATCGAGAATAACAAAGGTCCCAGGTCGAGTATAACAAAGCCTTCTCATCGAGTAAAACCAAGTCCCCTGATCGAGTATAACAAAGTCCCCTAATCGAGTTTAGAAAAATTCCACTGATCGAAAATAACAAAGCCCCCTTTTCGAGCAAAACAAAGGCGACTAGTCGAGTATAACAAAGCCCCCTGATCGAGTATAACAAAGTCCCCTGATCGAGTATAACAAAGCCCCCCTCATCGAGTATAACAAAGTCCCCTGATGGAGTATAACAACAGCCCCTGATCGAGTATAACAAAGTCCCCTGATCGAGTATAACAAAGTCCCCTGATCGATTATAACAAAGTCCCCTGATCGAGTATAGCAAAGTCTCCTGGTCGAGTATAGCAAACTCCCCTGGTCGAGTATAACAAAGTTCCCTGGTTGAGTATAACAAAGTCCCCTCATCGAGTATAACAAAGTCCCTTTATTGAGTATAACAAAAACCCTGATCGAGTTTAGTAATGTCCCCTGGTCGAGTATAAGAGAGTCCTCAAAACGAGTATAACGAAGTCCCCTGATCGAATATACCAAAGTCCCCTAACCGAGGATAACAAAGTCCCCTGATCGAGTATAACAAAGTCCCCTGGTACAGTAAAACAAAGTCCCTTGATCGAGTATAACAAAGGCCCCTGGTCGAGTATACCAAAGTCCCCAGATCGAGTATAAGAAAGTCCCCTGATCGAGTATAACAAAGTCCCCTGATCGAGTATAACAAAGTCCCCTGATCGAGTATAACAAAGTCCCCTGGTCGGGTATAACAAAGTCCCTTGATCGAGTATAACAAAGGCCCCTGATCGAGAATAAGAAAGCCCCCTTGTCGAGCATTACAAAGGAGCCTAGTCGAGTATAACAAAGTACCCTGGTCGAGTATAACAAAGTCCCCTGATCGAGTATAACAAAGTCCCCTGATCGAGTATAACAAAGTTCCCTGATCGAGTATAACAAAGTCCGTTGATCGAGCATAAGAAAGTCCCCTGATCGAGTATAACAAAGTCCCCCCATCGAGTATAACAAAGTCCCCTAATCGAGTATAACGAAGGCCTCTGATCGAGTATAACAACTGCCCTGATTGAGTATACCAAACTCCCCTGATCGAGCATAACAAAGGCCCCTGGTCGAGTATAACAAAGGCCCCTGGTCGAGTATAACAAAGTCCCCTGGTCGAGTATTACAGAGTCCCCTGATCGAGTAAAACAAAGTTCCCTGATCGAGTATAACAAAGTCCCCTGATCGAGTATAACAAAGTCCCCTGATAGAGTATAACAAAGTCCCATCATCGAGTATAACAAAAACCCCTGGTCGAGTATAACAAAGTCCTCTGATCGAGTATAACAAAGTCACCTGATAGAGTATAAGAAAGTCACCTGTTCGAGGATAAGAAAGTCCCCTGCTCGAGTATAACAAAGTCCCCTGGTCGAGTATAACAATGTCACCTAATCGCGTATAACAAAGGCCCCTGTTCGAGTATAACAAGGTTACCTGATCGAGTATAACAAAGTCCGTTGATCGAGCATAACAAAGTCCCTTGATCGAGTATAACTAAGTCCCCTCATCGAGTATAACAAAGTCCCCTAATCGAGAATAACAAAGGCCCCTGATCGAGTATAACAAAGTTCCCTGGTCGAGTATAACAAAGTTCCATGGTCGAGTATAAGAAAATCACCTGATCGAGTATAACAAAGTCACCTCGTCGAGGATAAAAAGTCCCCTGCTCGGTATAACAAAGTCCCTGGTCGAGTATAATAAAGTCCCTGTTCGAGTGTAACAAAGGCCCTGATCGAGTATAACAAAGTTCCCTGGTCGAGTATAACAAAGTCCCCTGATCGAGTATAACAAAATCACCTGATCGAGTATAACAAAGTCACCTCGTCGAGGATAACAAAGTCCCCTGCTCGAGTATAACAAAGTCCCCTGGTCGAGTATAACAAAGTCCCCTGATCGAGTATAACAAAGTCCCCTGATCGAGTATAACTAAGTCCCCTCATCGAGTATAACAAAGTCCCCTATTTGAGAATAACAATGTCCCCTGGTCGAGTATAACATAGTCCCCGTATCGAGTAAAACGAAGGCCCCTGATCGAGAATTACAAAGCCCCCTTATAGAGCATAACAAAGGCACCTCGTCGAGTATAACAAAGTCCCCTGATCCAGAATATCAAAGCCCCCTTATCGAGCATAACAAAGGAGCCTAGTCGAGTATTACAAAGTCCCCTGGTCGAGTATCACAAAGTCCCCTGATCGAGTATAACAAAGGCCCCTGATCGAATATAACAAAGTTCCCTGAAGGAGTATAACAAAGTCCGTTGATCGAGCATAAGAAAGCCCGATGATCGAGTATAACAAAGTCCCCTGATCGAGTATAACAAAGTCCCCTGGTCGAGTATAACAAAGTCCCCTGATCGAGTATAACAAAGGTCCCTGATCGAGTATAACAAAGTTCCCTCATCGAATATAACAAAGTCCGTTGATTGAGCATAACAAAGTCCCCTGAGCGAGTATAACAAAGTCCCATCATCGAGTATAACAAAGTCCCCTAATCGAGTATAACAAACTCCCCTGGTCGAGCATAACAAAGTCCCCTGATCGAGTGAAACGAAGGCCCCTGATCGAGAATAACAAAGCCCCCTCATCGAGTATAACAAAGTCCCCTGGTCCAGTATAACAAAGTCCCCTGATCGAGTAAAACCATGTCCCTTGATCGAGTATTAATAAGTCCCCAGATCGAGTATAACAAAGTCCCCTGATCGCTAATAACAAAGGTCCCTCATCGAGAATAACAATGTCCCCTGGTCGAGTATAACAAAGTCCCCTGATCGAGTATAACAAAGTCTCCTGATCGGGTATAACAAAGTCCTCTAATCGAGTATTACAGAGTCCCCTGATCGAGTATAGCAAAGTCCCCTGATCGAGTATAACAAAGTCCCCTGAACAAGTATAACAAAGTCCCCTGGTCGAGGATAACAATGTCCCCTCCTCGAGTATAACAATGTCCACTTGTCGAGTATAACAAAGTCCCCGTCATTGAGTATTTCAAAGGCCCCTGATCGAGTATAACAAAGAACCTCATCGAGTCTAACAAAGTCCGTTGATCGAGTATAACAAAGTCCCCTAATCGTGTATAACGAAGGCCCCTAATCGAGAATAACAAAGCCCCCTCATCGAGTATAACAAAGTCCCCTGATCGAGTATAACAACGGCCCTTGATTGAGTATACCAAAGTCTTCTGATCGAGCATAACAAAGGCCCCTGGTCGAGTATAACAAAGTCCCCTGATCAAGTATAGCAAAGTCCCCTGATCGAGTAAAACAATGTCCCCTGATAGCGTATAACAAAGTCCCCTCACCGAGTATAACAAAGTCCCCTGGTCGAGTATAACAAAGTCACCTGATCGAGTATAACAAAGTCCCCTGGTCGAGTATAACAAAGTTCCCTGTTCGAGTATAACAAAGTCTATTGATCGAGCATAATAATGTCCCCTGATCGAGTATAACTAAGTCCCCTCATCGTGTATAACAAAGTCCCCTAATCGAGTATAACAAAGTCTCCTGGTCGAGTATAACAAAGTCCGTTGATCGAGCATAAGAAAGTCCCCTGATCGAGTATAACAAAGTTCCCTCATCGAGTATAACGAAGGCCCCTGATCGAGAATAACAAAGCCCCCTGATCGAGTATATCAAAGTCCCCTGATCGAGTATAACAACTGCCCCTGATTGAGTATACCAAACTCCCCTGATCGAGTATAACAAAGTCCCTGATCGAGTATAACAAAGGCCCCTGATAGAGTATAACAAAGTCCGTTGATCGAGCATAAGAAAGTCCCCTGATCGAGTATATCAAAGTTCCCTCATCGAGTATAACGAAGGCCCCTGATCGAGAATAACAAAGCCCCCTGATCGAGTATATCAAAGTCCCCTGATCGAGTATAACAACTGCCCCTGATTGAGTATACCAAACTCCCCTGATCGAGTATAACAAAGTCCCCTGATCGAGTATAACAAAGGCCCCTCATAGAGTATAACAATGTCCCTTCATCGAGTATAACAAAGTCCCCTGGTCGAGTATAACAAAGTCCTCTGATCGAGTATAACAAAGTCACCTGATAGAGTATAAGAAAGTCACCTGTTCGAGGATAAGAAAGTCCCCTGCTCGAGTATAACAAAGTCCCCTGGTCGAGTATAACACTGTCACCTAATCGAGTATAACAAAGGCCCCTGTTCGAGTATAACAAAGTTACCTGATCGAGTATAACAAAGTCCGTTGATCGAGCATAACAAAGTCCCTTGATCGAGTATAACTAAGTCCCCTCACCGAGTATAACAAAGTACCCTGGTCGAGTATAACAATGTCACCTAATCGAGTATAACAAAGGCCCCTGATCGAGTATAACAAAGTTACCTGATCGAGTATAACAAAATCCGTTGATCGAGCATAACAAAGTCCTAATCCAGGCATAAAAGGCCCTGATCGGTATAACAAGTTCTGGTCGAGTATAACAAGTTCCATGGTCGAGTATAAGAAAATCACCTGATCGAGAGTATAAACAAAAGTCCACCTCGTCGAGGATAAAAAAAAGTCCCCTGCTCGAGTATAAAGTCCCCTGGTCGAGTATAACAAAGTCCCTGATCGGAAATTATAACAAAGGCCCTGATCAGGTATAACAAAAGTTCCTGGTCGAGTATAACAAAAGTCCCTGATCCAGAGTATAACAAAATCACCTGATGCGAGGTATAACAAGTCACCTCGTCGAGGATAATAAAAGTCCTGCTTTCGAGTATAACAAGTCTCCTGGTCGAAGATATAACAGAATCCTCTGATCGAGTATAACAATGTCCCTGATCGAGTATAACTAAGTCCCCTCATCGAGGTATAACAAAGTCCCCTATTCGAGAATAACAATGTCCCTGGTCGAGTATAACATAGTCCCCATATCGAGTAAAACAAGGCCCTGATCAAAATTACAAAGCCCCCCTTATAGAGAGCATAACAAAAGGCACCTCGTCGAGTATAACAAAGTCCCTGATCGAGAATAACAAAAGCCCTTATCGAGCATAACAAAACAAGCCTAGTCGGAGTACAAAAGTCCTGGTCGAGTATCACCAAAAGTCCCTGATCAAAGGTATAACAAAGGCCCTCATCGAATATAACAAAGTTCCTAGAGGTATAACAAAGTCCGTTGATCGAGCATAAAAAGAAGAGTCCGATGATCGAGTATAACAAAATCCCCTGATCAGGTATAACAAAAGTCCCCTGGGCCGAGGATAACAAAAGTCCCCTCCTCGAGTATAACAAGAATCCCTGGTCAAAGTATAACAAAAGTCCCCTGATCGAGTATAACAAGGTCCCTGATCGGAAGTATAACCAAAGTTCCCTCATCGAATATAACAAAAGTCCCCTAATCCAGGTATAACAAAGTCCCTGGTCAAGGCATAACAAGTCCCTGATCGAGGTGAGCAAGGCCCCTGATCGAGAATAACAAAAGCCCCCTCATCAGGTATAACAAAAGTACCCTGGTCAGTATAACAAAGTCCCTGATCCAGAGTGTAACAAAGTCTCCTGATCGAGTATAACAAAGTCTCCTGATCGGGTATAACAAAGTCCCCTGGTCAGTATAACAAAAGTCCCTGATCGAGTAAAACCATGTCCCTTGATCGAGTATTAATAAGTCCCCAGATCGAGTATAACAAATTCCCCTGATGCTTTAATAACAAAGGTCTCTCATCAAAGATAACAATGTCCTAATTAAAGAGTATAACAAAAGTCCCCTGATCGAGGTATAACCAAGTCTCTGATCGGGTATAACAAGGATCCTCTGATCCAGTATTACCAGAGTCCCCTGTTCGAGTATAGCAAGTCCCCTGATCGAGTATAACAAGTCCCTGAACAAGTATAACAAAAGTCCCTGAGGTAGGGGATAACAAAGTCCCTCCTCGAGTATAACAATGTCCCCTGGTCGAGTATAACAAAAGTCCCCAATGGTATGAGTATAACCAAAGGCCCCTGATCGAGTATAACAAAGTTCCCTGATCAGATATAACAAGTCCGTTGATTGAGTATAACAAAATGCCTAATCGTGTATAACGAGGCCTAATCGAGAATAACAAGCCCCTCATCGAGTATAACAAAGTCCCCTGATCGAGTATAACAGCGGCCCTTAGTTGAGTGTGCCAAAGTCTTCTGATAAGGCATAACAAGGCCCCTGTTTGAGTATAACAAAAAGTCCCCTGATCAAGTATAGCAAAGTCCTGATCGAGTAAAGAACAAAGATCCCCTGATAGCGTATAACAAAGTCCCTCACCGAGAGTATAACAAAGTCCCTGGTCGAGTATAACAAAGTTCCTGTTCGAGTATAACAAAGTCTATTGATCGAGCATAATAATGTCCCTGATCGAGTATAACTAAGTCCCCTGATCGAGTATAACAAAAGTCCCTAATCATGAGTATAACAAAAGTCCCTGGTCAGAGTATAACAAGAATCCGTTGATCGAGCATAGAAGTCCCCCTGTTCGGGTATATTACGGTTCCTCATCAGTATAACGAAGCCTGATCGAAAGAATAACAAAGCCCCTGATCGAGTATATCAAAGTCCCCTGATCGAGTATAACAACTGCCCTGATTGGTATAGCAAGCTCCTGATCCAGGCATAAGGCCCTGGTCGAGTATAACAAAGGCCCCTGGGCGAGTATAACAGAATCCCCTGGTCGAGTATTACGAGTCTGATCGAGTAAAACAAAGTTCCTGATTGAGTATAACAAAGTCCCTTATCGAGGTATAACAAGTCCCTGATGAGTATAACAAAAGTCCTGGTCGAGTATATAAGTCCTCTGAAACAAAGGTCACCTGATAGAATATGAAAAGTCACCTGTTAGAGGATAAGAAAGTCCCCTGCTCGAGAGTATAACAAGTCCCTGGTCAGGCCATAACAATGTCCCCTGGTCGAGGATGTATAAAAGTCCCCTCCTCGAGTATAACAAAATCCTGGTCGAAATTATAGCAAAGGCCCTGATTGAGTATAAGAAAGTTACCTGATCGAGTATAACAAGTCCGTTGATCGAGCACCTTAAAGTCCCCTGATCGAGTATAACTAAGTCCCCTCATCGAGTATAAGCAAAAAAAGTCCCTAATCGAGAATAACAAAGTCCCTGGTCGAGTATAACATAGTCCCCTGATCGGTATGACAAGGCCACTGATCGAGAATAATTAAGCCCCCTTATAAGAGGCATAACAAAGGCGACTAGTCGAGTATAACAAAGCCGCGAATCGAGTATAACAAAGCCCCTGATCAACAACGGACACTTGTTGAATATACCAAGTCCTAGTCGAGCAAAACAAAGGCCCTGGTCGAATATAACCAAAAGTCCCCTGGCGGCGATTATAACAAAGTACCCTGATCGAGTATAACAAAGGCCCTGATCTAGTATATAAAAGTTCCCTCATCAAAACAACAAAGTCCGTTGATCGAGGATAACAAAAGTCCTGCTCGAGTATAACAAAGTTCCATGGTCGGTATAACAAAACTCCTCATCGGTATAACAAAAGTCCCCTGGTCGAGTATAACAAAGTCCCCTGGTCGAGTATAACAAGTCCCCTGATCGAGTATAACAAGAGTCTGATTGAGTATAACAAAGGCCCTGATCGAGTATAACAAAAGTTCCTGGTGAGAGTATAACAAAAGTTTCATGGTCGAGTATAAGAAAATCACCTGATCGAGTATAACAGAATCTCACCTCGTCGAGGATAACAAAAGTCCTGCTCAAAAATTATAACAAAGTCCTCTTGTCGAGTATAACAAAGACCCTGATCGAGTATAACAATGGCCCCTAATCATTATAGCAAGTTCCCTGGTCGAGTATAACAAAGTCCCTGATCGAGTATAACAAAATCACCTGATGATGTAACAAAGAATCACCTCGTCGAGGATAACAAAGTCCCTGATCGAGGTATAACTAAGTCCCTCTTCGAGTATATAAAAGTCCCCTATTCGAGAATAACAATGTCCCCTGGTCGAAGAGTATATAGTCCCGTATCAGAGTAAAACGAAGGCCCCTGATCTAAAGAATTACAAAAGCCCCCTTATATAGAGGTTATAACAAAGGCACCTCGTTGGTATAACAAAGTCCCTGATCGAGCACTTAACAAAAGGAGCCTAGTCGGTATAACAAAGTCCCTGGTCGGTATCACAAAAGTCCCTGATCCCGAGTATAACAAGGCCCTGATCGAGTATAATAAAGTTCCTGATCGAGTATAACAAGAATCCGTTGATCGAGGCATAAGAAGTCCGAGTATAACAAAGTCCCCTGATCGAGTATAACAAAGTCCCTGGTCGAGGATAACAAAGTCCCTCCTCGAGTATAACAAAGTCCCTGGTCGAGTATAACAAAGTCCCCTGATCGAGTATAACAAAGGCCCTGATCGAGTATAACAAAGTTCCCTCATCGAGTATAACAAAGTCCGTTGATCGAGTATAACAAAGTCCCCTAATCGTGTATAACGAAGGCCCCTAATCGAGAATAACAAAGCCCCATCATCGAGTATAACAAAGTCCCTGATCGAGTATAACAACGGCCCTTGATTGAGTATACCAAAGTCTTCTGATCGAGCATAACAAAGGCCCTGGTCGAGTATAACAAAGTTCCCTGATCAAGTATAGCAAAGTCCCTGATCGAGTAAAACAGTCCCCTGATAGCGTATAACAAAGTCCCTCACCGAGTATAACAAAGTCCCTGGTCGAGTATAACAAAGTCACCTGATCGAGTATAACAAAGTCCCTGGTCGAGTATAACAAAGTTCCCTGTTCGAGTATAACAAAGTCTATTGATCGAGCATAATAATGTCCCCTGATCGAGCATAACTAAGTCCCTCATCGAGTATAACAAAGTCCCCTAATCGGAGAACAACAAAGTCCCTGGTCGAGTATAACAAAGTCTGTTGATCGAGCATAAGAAAGTCCCTGATCGAGTATAACAAAGTTCCTCATCGAGTATAACGAAGGCCTGATCGAGAATAACAAAGCCCCTGATCGAGTATATCAAAGTCCCTGATCGAGTATAACAACTGCCCTGATTGAGTATACCAAACTCCCCTGATCGAGCATAACAAAGGCCCCTGGTCGAGTATAACAAAGGCCCCTGGGAGATATAACAAGTCCCTGGTCGAGTATTACAGAGTCCCCTGATCGAGTAAAACAAAGTTCCCTGATCGAGTATAACAGTCCCTTATCGAGTATAACAAAGTTCCTGATGGAGTATAACAAAGTCCCTGGTCGAGTATAACAAAGTCCTCTGAAACAAAGTCACCTGATAGAATATAAGAAATTCACCTGTTCGAGGATAAGAAAGTCCCCTGCTCGAGTATAACAAAGTCCCTGGTCGAGTATAACAATGTCCTAATCGAGTATAACAAAGGCCCTGATTGAGTATAAGAAAGTTACCTGATCGAGTATAACAAAGTCCGTTGATCGAGCATAACAGTCCTCATCGAGTATAACTAAGTCCCTCATCGAGTATAACAAAGTCCCTAATCGAGAATAACAAAGTCCCTGTCGAGTATAACATAGTCCCCATCGAGATACCCTTGATTGAGTATAACAGGCCCCTGGTCGAGTATGACAAAGTCCCCTGATCGAGTATAACAAAGTCCCCAGATCGAGTATATAACAAAGTCACCTGAATGACTATAACAAAGTCCCCTGGTCGAGTATAACAAAGTCCCTGATCGAGTATAACAAAGTTCCCTGTTGAGTATAACAAAGTCCCTGATCGAGGATAACAAAAATCACCTGATCGAGTATAACAAAGCCCCGTCGGTGATAACAAAGTCCCTGGTCGAGTATAACAAGTCCCCTGATCGTATAACAGTCCCCTGATCGAGTATAACTAAGTCCCCCATCGAGTATAACAAAGTCCGAGTATAACGAAGGCCACTGATCGAGAATAATTAAGCCCCCCCTTAGAGCATAACAAAGGTGACTAGTCGAGTATAACAAAGCCCGCGAATCCAGGTATAACAAAGCCCCTGATCCGGGTATAACAACGGACACTGATTGAATATACAAAGTCCCTGATCGAGCAAAACAAAGGCCCTGGTCGAATATAACAAAGTCCCTGGGCGATTATAACAAAGTCCCTGATCCAGCAGGTATAACAAAGGCCCCTGATCCGAGTATAACAAGGTTCCTCATCAAGTATAATAAGAGTCCGTTGATCGAGGATAACAAGTCCCTGCTCGAGTATAACAAAGTTCCATGGTCGAGTATAACAAACTCCCCCTCATCGAGTATAACAAAAGTCCCTGGTCGAGTATAACAAAGTCCCCCTGGTCGAGTATAACAAAGTCCCTGATCCGAGTAAAACAAAGTCCCTGATTGGGAGTATAACAAAGGCCCCTGATCGAGTATAACAAAGTTCCTGGTAGAGTATAACAAAGTTCCATGGTCAGGTATAAGAAAATCACCTGATCGAGTATAACAAAAGTCCTCGTCGAGGACAACAAAGTCCCCTGCTCGAGAGTATAACAAAGTCCTCTTGTCGAGAGTATAACAAAGTCCCCTGATCGAGTACTTAAACAATGGCCCCCTGATCCAGGTATAACAAAAGTTCCCTGGTCGAGTATAACAAAGTCCCCTGATCGAGTATAACAAAAATCACCTGATCGAGTATAACCGAGTCACCTCGTCGAGGATAACAAAAGTCCCCTGATCCGGGTATAACTAAGTCCCCTCATCGAGTATAACAAAGTCCCTATTCGAGAATAACAATGTCCCTGGTCGAGGTATAACATAGTCCCCGTATCGAGTAAAAGCAGAAGGCCCCTGATCGGAAATTACAAAAACCTCCTTATAGAGAGCATAACGAGGCACACTCGTTGAGTATAACAAAAGTCCCTGATCCGAGCATAGCAGAAGGAGCCCCTGTCGAGTACTCTTTCAAGTCCCTGGTCGAGTATCACAAAAGTCCCTGATCGGAAGAGTATAACCAAAGGCCCCTGATCAGGTATAACAAAGTGCGTTGATCCGACATGAAAGTCCGATGATCGAAATTATAACAAGAATCCCCTGATCGAGTATAACAAAGTTCCCTGGTCGAGGATAACAAAGTCCCACTCCTCAGTATAACAAAAAGTCCCCTGGTCAGGTATATCAAAAAGTCCCTGATCCCGGAAGTATAACAAAGGCCCTGATCGAGTATAACAAAAGTTCCTCATCGAGTATAACAAAGTCCGTTGATCCGAGCATAACAAAGTCTGATCGACTATAACAAAGTCCCATCATCGAGTATAACAAGTCCCCTAATCGGTATAACAAAGTCCCTGATCGAGTGAAACGAAGGCCCCTGATCGAGAATAACAAAAGCCCCCTAATCGGGTATAACAAGAGTCCCTGGTCAAGTATAACAAAAGTCCCTGATCCGAGTATAACCATGTCCCTTGATCAGTATTAATAAGTCCCCAGATCGAGTATAACAAAAGTCCCTGATCGCATTAAAAGGTCCCTCATCGAGAATAACAATGTCCCCTGGTCGAGTATAACAAAGTCCCTAGTCGAGTATAACAAAGTCCCTGATCAGGCGCACAAAAGTCCTGTGATCGAGCATAACAAAGACCACGCTGGTCGAGTATAACAAAGTCCACTGAATCGATGTATAACAAAGACTCCTCGTGGAATATAACAAAGCCCCCGTGATCAGAGTATAACAAAATTCCCTGATCCTAGAGCTATAACCAAAGCCCCCTGATCAGTATAACAAAATCCCCTGATCGACTATAACAAAAAGACCCTGGTTAGCAGGTATGACAAAGGCACCTGATCGAGTATAACAACGGCCCATGATTGAGTATACAAAAGTCTCCTGATCCGAGAGCATAACAAAACCCCTGGTACAGTATAACAAAGTCCCTGATCCAAGTATAGCAAAAGGTCCTGATCAGTAAAAGTCCCCTGATGGCGTATAACAAAGTCCCTCACCGGAGTATAACAAAGTCCCCTGGTCGAGTATAACAAAAGTCACCCTGATCGAGTATAACAAAGTCCCTGGTCGATATAACAAAATTCCCTGATCGAGTATATAAGTCTATTGATCGAGCATAATAATATCCCCCTGATCGAGTATAACTAGTCCCCTCATCGAAAATTATAACAAAGTCCCTAATCCCGGGTATAACAAAGTCCCCTGGTCGAGTATAACAAAAGTCAGTCAAACGCTGAAAGTCTCCTGATTGGAGTATAACAAAGTTTCCCTCTCATCGAGTATAACGAAGGCCCCGATCGAGAATAACCAAAGCCACCTGATGCAATTATCAAAAGTCCCCTGATCGAGAGTATAATAACAACTGCCCCTGATTGAGTATGCAAACTCCCTGATCGAGAGCATAACAAAAGGCCCTGGTCGGAGTATAACAAAGGCCCCTGGTCGGAGTATAACCACAAAGTCCTGGTGGTAATGCAGAGTCTCCTGATCGAGTAAAACCGAAGTTCCCTGATCCAGGTATAACAAAGTCCCATATCGAAATTATAACAAAGTCCCTGATAGAGGTATAACAAAGTCCCCTGGTCGAGTATAACAAATTACTCTGATCGTGTATAAAGTCACCTAATAGAGGTATAAGAAAGTCACCTGTTCGAGGATAAGAAAAGTCCCTGCTCGAGTATAACAAAGTCCCCTGGTCAAGTATAACAATTTCCCCTAATCGAGAGTATAACAAAGGCCCTGATTGAGTATGAAATTTTCGATCCAGGCCCTTAACCGAGAATCCGTTGATCGAGCATAACAAGAATCCCCCTGATCGAGTATAATTAAGTCCCTCATCCGGGTATAACAAAGAGTCCCCTAATCCGAGAATAACAAAAAGTCCCTGGTCGGAGTATATATAGTCCTGATCCAGGTATAACGAGGCCACTGATCGAAAATTGATAAAGCCCCATATAGAGGCATAACAAAGGCGACTAGTCGAGGTATAACAAAGCCCCGGATCGACAACAAAGCCCCTGATCGGGTATAACAACGGACACTGATTGAATATACCAAGTCCCTGATCGAAGGCAAAACAAAGGCCCTGGTCAGATAACAAAGTCCCCTGGGCAATTATAACAAAAAGTCCCCTGATCCGGAGTATAACAAAGGCCCTGATCCGAGCTATAACGAAGTTCCTCATCAAATATAACCAGAATCCGTTGATCCGGGGATAACAAGTCCCCTGCTCATTATAACAAAGTTCCATGGTCAGTATAACAAGCTCCTCATCAGAGTATAACAAAAAGTCCCTGGTCGTATAACAAAAGTCCCTGGTCCAGGTATAAGCAAAAGAGTCCCCTGATCTAAGGTATAACAAAATTCCTGATCAGAGTATAACCAGGCCCTGATCAGGCTAACAAAGTTCCTGTTTGAGTATAACAAGTTCCATGGTCGAGTATAAGAAAATCACCTGATCGAGTATAACAAAGAATCCTCGTCGAGAATGCGCGAAGTCCCTGCTCAGAGTATAACAAAGTCTCTGGTCAGTATAACAAAGTCCTAGTCAAGTACATATTTGATCGGTAACAGAACCCTGAATTAAAGAGTATAACCGAAAGTCCCCTCATCGAGTATAACAAAATCACCTGATCGAGTATAACAAAAGTCACCTCGTCGAGATATTCTAAGACCCTGATCGAGTATAACTAAGTCCCCTCATCGAAATTAACCAATTCCCCTGTTTGAGAATAACAATGTCCCTGGTAGTGCTCTTAGTCCCCGTGTCGGGTAAACGAAGGCCCTGATCGAAATTACAAAGCCCCCTTATAGAGGCATAACAAGGCACCTCGTTGAGTATAACAAAAGTCCCTGATCAGCGAGCATAACCGAGGAGCCTGAGTCAGGTATAACAAAGACCCTGGTCGAAGTACTTCTGCAGGAATCCCCTGATCGAAAGGAATAACAAGGCCCTGATCAGGTATATCAAAGTTCCCTGATCGGTATAACAAGTCCGTTGATCAGGCATAAGAAGAATCCGATGATTGAGGTTCAACCAAGTCCCCTTGTCGAGGAGATAACAAAGTCCCTCCTCGAGGTATAACAAAGTCCCTGGTCGGCAGCTCATAACAAGTCCCCTGATCCGGGTATAACCAGAGGCCCCTGATCAGGTATAACAAAGTTCCTCATCGAGTATAACAAAATCCGTTGATCGAGCATAACAAAAGGTCCCCTGATCGACTATAACAAGATCCATCATCCGAGTATAACAAAGTCCCCCTAATCGAGTACTAACAAAGTCCCTGATCGAGGTGAAACGAAGGCCCCTGTCGAGAATAACCAGCCCCTAATCAGAGTATAACAAAGTCCCTGGTCCAGTATAACAAAGTCCCTGATCGAGTATAACCAAGTCCCGCTGATCGAGAGTTAATAAGTCCCCAGATCAGGTATAACAAAGGGAATCTGATCGCGAATAACAAAGGTCCTCATCGAAATTAACAATGTCCCCTGGTCGAGTATAACAAAGTCCCTGATCAGAGTATAACAAAAGTCCCTGATCGAGAATACTAAAGTCCTGTGATTGAGCATAACAAAGACCGCTGGTCGAAATAGAAAGAATCCCCTGATCAGAATATAAAAGTCGCCTGGTCGAGTATAACAAAGTCCCCTGATCGATGTATAACAAAGACTCCTCATCGAATATAACAAAGCCCCGTGATCGAGTATAACAAGTCCCCTGATCGACTATAACAAAGCCCCTGATCATGAGTATAACAAAGTCCCTGATCGACTATAACCAAAAGACCCTGGTTGAAATTATAACCGAGGCACCTGGTGAGTATATACTTGACCCTTGATTGGTATGCAGAAATTCTCCTGATCGAGGTATAACAAAGGCCCTGGTCAGGTATAACAAAAGTCCCTGATCAGGAGTATAGCAAAGTCCCTGATCGAGTAAAAAGTCCCTGATAGCGTATAACAAAGTCCCTCACCGAGTATAACAAAAAGTCCCTGGTCGAGTATAACAAGTCACCTGATCGAGTATAACAAAGTCCCCTGGTCCGAGTATAACAAAGTTCCTGATCAGGAATATAACCAAAGTCTATTGATCGAGCATAATAATCTCCTGATCGAGTATAACTAAGTCCCTCATCGAGTATAACAAAGTCCCCTAATCGAGGTATAACAAAGTCCCTGAAGTCGAGTATAACAAAGTCCGTAGATCGAGCATAAGAAAGTCTCCTGATCAGATATAACAAAGTTCCCTCATCGAGGTATAACGAAGGCCCCTGATCGAGAATAACAAAGCCACCTCTTGATTGAGTATACCAAAGTCTTCTGATCGAGCATAACAAAGGCCCCTGGTCGAGTATAACAAAGTTCCCTGATCATGAATAGCAAAGTCCCTGATCAGGTAAACAAAGGTCCCTGATAGCGTATAACAAAGTCCCTCACCGAGTATAACAAGTCCCTGGTCGGTATAACAAAGTCACCTGATCAAGTATAACAAAAGTCCCTGGTCGAGTATAACAAAGTTCCTATTCCGGGTATAACAAAGTCTATTGATCGAGCATAATAATGTCCCTGATCGAGCATAACTAAGTCCCCTCATCGATATAACAAAGTCCCTAATCGAGTATAACAAGTCCCTGGTCGAGGTATAACAAAGTCTGTTGATCGAGCATAAGAAAGTCCCTGATCGAGTATAACAAAGTTCCTCATCGGGTATAACGAAGGCCCTGATCGAGAATAACAAAAGCCCCTGATCGAGTATATCAAAGTCCCTGATCAGAGTATAACAACTGCCCCTGATTGAGTATACAAAACTCCCTGATCGAGGCATAACAAGGCCCTGGTCGAGGTATAACAAAGCCCCTGGGCGAGTATAACAAAGTCCCCTGGTCAGAGTATTACAGAGTCCCCTGATCGAGTAAAACAAAGTTCCCTGATCGAGTATAACAAAGTCCCTGTAGTATAACAAAAGTTCCCTGATGGAGTATAACAAAGTCCCCTGGTCAAAGTATAACAAAGTCCTCTGAAACAAAGTCACCTGATAGAATATAAAAATTCACCTGTTCGAGGATAAAAGAAGTCCCTGCTCAAGTATAACAAAGTCCCTGGTCGAGAGTATAACAATGTCCCTAATCGGCGGTATAACAAGGCCCTGATTGAGTATAAGAAAGTTACCTGATCGAGTATAACAAGTCCGTTGATCGGGCCTAACAAAAGTCCCCTCATCGGTATAACTAAGTCCCCTCATCGAGTATAACAAAGTCCCTAATCGAGAATAACCAAAAGTCCCTGGTCGAGTATAATAAAGTCCCTGATCGAGGTATAACGAGGCCACTGATCGAGAATAATTAAGCCCCTTATAGAGCATAACAAGGTGACTGGTCGAGTATAACAAAGCCCAGCGAATCATTAACACCAAGCCCCTGATCGGGTATAACAACGGACACTGATTGAATATACCAAAGTCCCTGATCGAGGCAAACAAAGGCCCCTGGTCGAATATAACAAAGTCCCTGGGCGATTATAACAAAGTCCCTGATCAGAGTATAACAAAGGCCCTGATCGAGTATAACAGGTTCCCTCATCAAGTATAATAAAGTCCGTTGATCGAGGATAACAAAAGTCCCCTGCTCGAGTATAACAAAGTTCCATGGTCGGTAACAAACTCCCTCATCGGTATAACAAAGTCCCTGGTCGAGTATAACAAAGTCCCCTGATCGGGTATAACAAAGTCCCCTGATCGAGTAAAACAAAGTCCCTGATTGAGTATATAACAAAGGCCCTGATACAGTATAACAAAGTTCCCTGGTAGAGTATAACAAAGTTCCATGGTCGAGTATAAGAAAAATCACCCTGATCGAGTATAACAAAGTCACCTCGTCGAGGATAACAAAGTCCCCTGCTCGAAGTATAACAAAAGTACCTCTTGTCGAGTATAACAAAGTCCCTGATCGAGTATAACAATGGCCCTGATCCGAGTATAACAAAAGTTCCTGGTCGAGTATAACAAAGTCCCTGATCGAGTATAACAAAATCACCTGATCGAGGTATAACAAAGTCACCTCGTCGAGGATAACAAGTCCCCTGATCGAAGTATAACTAAGTCCCTCATCGGTATAACAAGTCCCTATTCGAGAATAACAATGTCCCTGGTCCAGGTATAACATAGTCCCCGTATCAGCGGTAAAACGAGGCCCTGATCGAGAATTACAAAGCCTCCTTATAGAGCA
>NW_024721808.1:0-21623 GCF_018991925.1 Homarus americanus | reverse complement strand
TATGTGTGTGTGTGATGGGGGGTGTATGTGTGTGTGTGAGTGGGGAGAATTATGTGTGTGTGTGATGGGGGGTGTATGTGTGTGTGTGATGGGGGGAGGTGTGTGTGTGTGTGTGTGATGGGGGAGAAAGGGGTGTGTGTGTGTGTGTGTGATGGGGAGAGGGGGTGTATGTGTGTGTGTGATGGGGGGAGGGGTGTATGTGTGTGTGTGATGGGGGAGAGGGGTATGTTTGTGTGTGATGGGGGGAGAGGGGTGTATGTGTGTGTGTGATGGGGGAGAGGGGTGTATGTGTGTGTGTGTGATGGGGGAGGGTGTATGTGTGTGTGTGATGGGGGGAGAGGGGTGTATGTGTGTGTGTGATGGGGGGGAGAGGGGTGTATGTGTGTGTGTGATGGGGGAGAGGGGTGTATGTGTGTGTGTGATGGGGGGGAGAGGGGTGTGTGTGTGTGTGTGATGGGGAGAGGGGGGGTGTATGTGTGTGTGTGATGGGGAGAGGGGGGTGTATGTGTGTGTGTGATGGGGAGAGGTGTGTGTGTGTGGCAGTGGGGGAGGGGTGTATGTGTGTGTGAGATGGGGGAAGGGGGTGTATGTGTGTGTGTGATGGGGGGAGAGGGGTGTATGTGTGTGTGTGATGGGGAGAGGTGTATGTGTGTGTGTGATGGGGAGAGGGGGTGTATGTGTGTGTGTGATGGGGAGAGGGGTGTATGTGTGTGTGTGTGTGATGGGGAGAGGGGTGTATGTGTGTGTGTGATGGGGGGAGAGGGGTGTGTGTGTGTGTGTGTGTGATGGGGGAGAGGGGGGTGTATGTGTGTGTGTGATGGGGGGTGTATGTGTGTGTGTGGTGGGGGGAGAGGGGTGTATGTGTGTGTGTGATGGGGAGGGGTGTATGTGTGTGTGTGTGTGTGGGAGAGGGGTGTATGTGTGTGTGTGATGAGAGAGGGGGTGTATGTGTGTGTGTGATGGGGGAGAGGGGGTGTATGTGTGTGTGTGATGGGGGGAGAGGGGTGTATGTGTGTGATGGGGGGTGTGTGTGTGTGTGATGGGGAGGGGTGTATGTGTGTGTGTGATGGGGGAAGGGGTGTATGTGTGTGTGTGATGGGGAGAGGGGTGTGTGTGTGTGTGTGTGATGGGGGGAGAGGGGTGTATGTGTGTGTGATGGGGAGGGGGTGTATGTGTGTGTGTGTGATGGGGAGAGGAGTGTATGTGTGTGTGTGATGGGGAGAGGGGTGTATGTGTGTGATGGGGGAAGGGGGTGTATGTGTGTGTGTGTGTGTGATGGGGGGAGGGAGTGTATGTGTGTGTGTGTGTGAGTGGGGGGAGGGGAGTTATGTGTGTGTGATGGGGAAAGTTATGTGTGTGTGTGATGGGGGAGGGGTGTGTGTGTGTGTGTGATGGGGAGAGGGTGTGTGTGTGATGGGGAGAGGTATTGTTGAAATGTTTTTATTTGTTCACTTTCGTCAAAGGGGTTATGAGTTTTTTCCTACAATACTGTATTGTTAACTGAAATTTATCTCCCGTATTAGTGACTGTAAATATTTCCAAGACAATGTCCAAGATTGAGTTATAAAGTCCCAACAATAATATAAACAATTTATTAATTTTCATTTCGTCGTCAAAAACTTATTATTTTCAATTTCCTATAGCCAGAAACCTGTTATCTCTCATAATTCATCGCCAAAAGACTATTATTTCTCACCATTCATCGGCCAAAACCAGTTATTTCCCATCATTCATCACCAAAGACCTATAATTTCTCATATTTTATCGCCCAAGTCTATTATTTCTCATCTCACCGGGAGTCGCCAACTAGTAGAGTCTCCCCGTAAGAAAACATTTTCTAACGCAGCAATTAACAATATGGCTAACTGAAGTTATTTTACGCCAATTTAGTCGCATTTTAAGCTAACATCCAATTTTATTCATACAAGGTGCAGTAAATAAACAATAATCATTACAACAGACGGTAATACTTAATTAATGTATTGACTTCTTGACAGTTAAAATAAATTATTTAACGTTTCCGTATGATACTTTTGTTTTATTTATTTAAAAATGTAAATGTTATGACAATATATATAGAGTCAATGTAGTACTGTTAACTATCCTTTGTGTAATTAGCTTACAGTTTACCGTTGTTTGTATACCTGGACTGTCAAGGTATATTGTTTGTATACCTTCACTCTATATACACTATACCTGCACTGTCTATATACATTCTAAAACCAATTATAAACTTATATAAAAATCTTTTACTGAATAATTTATTTATTTATCTCTAAATATCAATTTCTTCTCTTATTGTAGTTTCGGTGCGTAAAACACATGTGCCCCCTGTGAGAATCGAACTCACGACCCCTGGTTTATAAGACCAGTGCTCTGCCCCTGAGCTAAGGAGGCGACGCACGAGTCTCATCCACACCTGATACAACACTTATTTAATATATCTATCTGTCTCTCCATTTATCTATCTATCTACTCGGCTACCAATAGATACGGCAGCTGACAGATAACTTGAAAAATCATAAGGCAATTCTCACTTACACTGTTGAAGGAAGTGTAAACTGCATCAGCTGGTAATTAAGGTGAATGTGAGTCAACAGGTAGAGGTCATTAAGGTAATCTCAGGTCATGTTCAGCCTATCCTCCTCCTCCTCCTTAACCTGGGATGACCTCACACAGTCTCGTAACTATTCACAAATGTTATGACTATGAAACCTGTGGGAGAAAGGGAGTATTTGTATAATGCTGAGTAATGCTGAGTAGTGATGTGTGATGCTGAGTAATGCTGAGTAATGTTGTGTGAAGCGAGGGGGAGTTAGGTTAGGTATACTTAACAGGTGAAATAAGCGTTGGGGTGTCTAATCTTCAGGTGATCCAAGACATACTAGGCAGGAAACATATTTAGTAGAGCAGGAATAAATGATAATGAATAATAAATAACGAGAAAAATGAAAATGAAGGAAATTATTATACCAAAGAATACAGTAAAGCCTATATTTAACGATCCATTATTTATGAAAACTCCAAATAACAAATTACACATATATGGAAAGTCCGTTATAGGCCTATATATACACAAAAATAATATCTAACGGTTTATACATAGAAAGGGGCCGTTATATGGTTTCACTGTGCTCACATAAATAACGAATAAAATATATAAATAAAACATTAACAAAATACAAAGAAATGATAAACAAGAATAAGAATACTTACTGGTTATGGAGAACAGCCCCGGTACTACGCTCAGGAGGAAGGCGGTAGTTATGTCATCAACAACAGGAGGGAGGCTGGACATCTGCTGGCGCCCCTCTGCTTCTCCTGCTGGGGATAAACACCTTCGTCAGGTTCTTGTACACCATAAGTTACTGGCTACCGAGTGTGTGTATAGAGATTACTGTGTATAACCGCCAATCAGACGGTTAGAGGGTGAATAATACTGCTCACGTCGTACACGAACATTATAATTCGGTCGAACCTGTTGAATACAATTCATTTAGTATTTCAAATAAGTCATACATAGGCATTCTACATAAATGTTTAATCCAATATATATGGCAATGTAATTAGTCTAATCTTAACACAAAACAATGACACAGTCTACCTGTGTACACATAAGTACAAGTTAAACTTACGTGTTGAAAGTCTAGAGAGAAGCCAGGGTAGGTGTTGACTCTAAGATATGGGTAGCTATACTGAAATGCCCACCCTATAGCCTGGCCCCTGGCTGGTCAGCTATGGCTGAGTCAGGTGATAATAATGATACATAAACAAACTCCCTTCACACCCTCCAACCTCCTTCTGGGCCTCATCTTCGACCATCTCAACACTCTACACTGTATATGGGCAGGCACGCCCAATAAACATGACTTGAGTTACAGCCAACATACATTTGTTTATATGTCATCATAATTATGTACCGCTTGCGGTAACACTGTGTATGTATAGATTACTGGAGTATGTATAGAACTATTATGTGTATGTATAGGAGATACTGTATGTATGTATAGAGAAGTTACCACATCTATGACCCGTCTTGCCACCGCCTGGGATAATGATTATAACCACGCATCGTTGTTCCCACCCATAGAGGTGAAGAAGGCGCTGTAGCAGTCGTGTGAGGAGGGATTCGATCTCTTTGATCTTGATGTCATTGCTAGCTATCCTGATTACCGCTGCCAGTATTCACACTACAGCCACCACAATACCACCACGTGATATATCTTCTTGTTCTTCTGCGGAAAGATAATGGAATAGGTTTTAATCAGTACTTAGTTATCACCTCACCTCATCCTCACAGTGACCCCTTCACACTCATCTAATTCTACCAAATGTATTTGATTCTACCAAATGTATCAAACTAAAACACGAGAAAAGATTGACCAATACGGTCAGACTCCGGCGAGCTCACTGATAACGACGGAGAAATGAGCAATTGAATAAATATTTTCAACAGTTTTCACCACCGAAAATTTAAACATGATACCTGAGGCACCGACTCTATTCAGAGATAGTGAAGAAAACAAATTAAGTGAGATAGTAGTGACTAGTAACGATGTTAGTAAGCAAAAGACAAACAAAGCCTAATAAGTCACCTGGTCCCGATGAGATATTTGCCAGAGTATTAAAGGAATGTAAGGAAGAGCTTAGTATGCCCTTAGCAAAGTTGTTTAACATGTCATAAAAACAGGTGTAGTACCAGAATCCTGGAGGATAGCGAATGTAATACCGATTTTCAAGAAGGGGATAGATCACTATCCTCTAACTACGCCCAATCAGTCTAACATCAATAGTAGGCAAATTACTGGAAGCAATCATTTCAAACTCTATTCGAAATCACCTGGAGAAGCACCGATTGATCAATGATTCCCAGCATGCCACAAGGACGTTCTTGCCTAACTAATCTATTAACATTCTTTTCATCAGTTTCGAATCGGTGGACGAGGGGCAATATTATGATGTGGTATATCTCGACTTAGCAAAGCCGACAAGAGTCCCCACGAAAGACTAATTAGAAAGGTAGAAGCTCATGGCATCAAAGGTGACATCCTTAAATGGATTAGGGCGGTTACAGGACAGGAAACAGCGAGTGAGCATTAACGGCACTAAGTCCCATTGGAGCAACGTCACGTGGAGTTCCCCAAGGCTCAGTACTGACCATTATTATTTATTATATACATAGACGGCATAGATATCGGCATAGACAGCAACATAAGTAAATTTGCTGATGACACTAAAATAGGACGTGTTATCAAATCTGACGAGGACTCGGCAAAACTACAGGAAGATCTAAACAAATTGAATGGTCTGAAATGGCAGATGAAATTCAACGTCGACAAATGTAAAGTACTCAGAGTAGAGATGTAAACAGGGAAACCAGATACCAGATGAACAACGATGCCATAGAGAAATCCGGACTGAGAGAGAGATTTAGGAGTAATGATAAAAGGAACCTAAGCCAAGTAAACAATGTGTTTTGCTCGTAACAAGGCTAATAAAGTACGGTTCATACAAAGGAGTAGTTAAGACAAGACTAGCGAGGGCATCCTAAAACTGTATCTTGCTCTTGTGAGACCCACACCTGGATTACGCAGTTCAGTTCTGGTCACCGTATTACAGAATGGATATAGAATCCTTGGAAAGAATTCAGAGGAGAATGACAAGACTAATCCCGGCATTAGGAACATTGAGTATAGAGACAGGTTAAAGCATCTTAATTTGCACTCCCTTGAGAGACGTAGAGCGAGGCGACCTGATAGAGGTGTATAAGTGGAAGGCAGGAAACAAAGGGGACATTACAAAGGTACTCAAACTATCCAACCAGGAGCGAACTCGTAACAATGGTTTTAAATTAGACAAATTTAGATTTAGGCGTGAAATAGGTAAACACTGGTTCGAAACAGAGTAGTGGATGAATGGAACAAGTTACCAAATATCATCATTAACTCGAATACGCTGAATAGCTTCAAACATAGGTTGGATGCTCATATGAGCAGTAGGGTTAAACGGACTGCTCAGTATGGGCCAATAGGCCCGCTGCAGCCCATTCTTATGTTCTATAAATCTCTTCGTCTCATATTTAACCTCACACTCACCTATCTCCTCACGTCACTTGCATCCTTCCTCTCCTCACCTCACACACCTCCCGCTGTTTCAAGGAAGACCTCGTATCCTGGGCTGCTGGCACAACCACTCGTTCCTCACTCCTGCCTACTCCACCTCCTTTACATCCGTCTCACAAAGTACACTAGCGACACACCACACACACACACACACACACACATCCTTCTCTAGTCTTCCGGTTGGACAGGTGTTTGGGTCAGGTCACTGAACCATCTAACACCCCACCGTCACGCTTCTCACACTTTACCGACTTACATCATCAACACTGTGACTCACCTGTGACCTCAAAAACAACTGTGAACTAGTAAGATACACTCTCACGTCATCTAGTTAAGGGTGGAGCCAATGATGTTTTGAGGAGTATATGAGCTTTGGTTTATTAGAGCACTAGATCTCAATGCTGTAAACCGGAAGGAGACACCGGAATATGGGTTAAGGTTTATTCGGCCCAGTTAAGATTCCGTCTTGGTGGAGTAACGGTAACACCCAGGGGCTCTGGGAGCTTCCTGGCATGGAGGACGAGGTGGTGAAGGAGGACAAGAGTGGTGAAGGAGAGGACAGGTGGTGAAGGGAGGACAGGTGGTGAAGGAGAGGACAGGTGGTGAAGGAGAGGACAGGAGGTGAGAAGGAGAGGACGAGAGTGGTGAAGGAGGGACAGGTGTGGTGAAGGGAGAGGACAGAGTGGTGAAGGAGGACAGAGTGGTGAAGGAGAGGGACAGGAGTGGTGAAGACAGGACGAGAGTGGTGAAGGAGGACAAGGTGGTGAAGAGGACAGGAGTGGTGAAGGGAGAGGACAGGTGGTGGAGAGGACAGGATGGTGAAGGAGAGGACGAGAGTGGTGAAGGACAGGACGAGGTGGTGAAGGAGAGGACAGAGGTGGTGAGGAGGAGGGACGAGAGTGGTGAAGGAGGACGAGGAGTGGTGAAGGAGAGGGACGAGAGTGGTGAAGGAGAGGACGAGAGTGGTGAAGGAGAGGACGAGAGTGGTGAAGGAGAGGACGAGGTGAGTGGTGAGAAGGAGAGGACAGAGTGGTGGAAGGAGAGGACGAGGTGGTGAAGGGACAGGACGAGGTGGTGAAGGAGAGGGACAGGGGTGGTGAAGGAGAGGACAGAGTGGTGGAGAGGAGGTGGTGAAGGAGAGGACGGAGTGGTGAAGGAGAGGACAGAGTGGTGGAGAGGACGAGGTGGTGAAGGAGAGGGACAGAGGTGGTGAGAGTGGTGAAGGAGAGGACGAGGTGGTGAAGGAGAGGACAGGTGAAGGAGAGGAGTGGTGGAAGGGAGAGGACGAGGTGGTGAAGGAGAGGGACGAGAGTGGTGAAGGAGGTCAGGAGTGGTGAAGGAGTGGGTGAAGGAGGGAGGACAGAGGAGTGAGTAGGGGAGGACGAGGTGGTGAGGACAGACTGGGAAGTTTGAGGAGGAGGAGCGTGATGGTGACGGGTGTCTTCTCCCGCTCCTGCGGAAGGTTCCTCCGGTGGTCCAGACGCCCGCCATCCTGCAGCTGAGTGCCTCCCGCTTCCTTCTCGCTGGTCAGTCCTTCTCTCTCCTGGTGTTTACTTGTGAGAGCTGCTGTAGCGTGTCAGTGGCTGTGGCGCGTCATGATCAATTTAACCCGTGATCATTGTATTCCAGTGACCTTCTTGCAGGCTGGCACTACTGGCTGGAGGGCCTGCTGGTGGGGAAGGAGGAACCTGTTGGTGGAGGAGGAAGGCCTGCGCTGGTGGAGGAGGCCTGTTGGTGGAGGAAGGCCTGTTGGAGGAGGAGGAAGGCCTGTTGGTGGAGGAGGAAGGCCTGTTGGTTGGAGGAGGAAGGCCTGCCTGCTGGTGGAGGAAGATAAGGAGGGTTAGGTCGCTTCACAATCCTCCTCCTTCCTGGCTGCCCTCCTCCTCCTGAAATACCATCAGACACCTACCTCCTATAGCTACGCCATTATCCTGTGAGGTTCAGAGGAAGACCAGAAAGAAGTCAACATCACTCGACCTTAATCACAGGTAGAGGCGCCACAATACCTCTTAGGATGGGTACTGATGTTCCTGAATAAATATTTTGAACTTAAAAAATGCATTTATTTATACTTCATGACAACCTCAGCCCCTTTAGTTCAAATATTATGTCAACTGTATTCATGAAATTTGAACAGCGTCTCACCAAAGTCACAGAAACGGGAATCTAAGTTGCTACAGAAATAAGAATCTAAATTGTTACAGAAAACGCGTATCCAGACTGTCAGAAAATGTTAAAGAATATACAACCTCCTCAGAGACTGTCAACACACAAACATAAAGGGACTTTGTAAACACCCATACAGTGAGCATCTGGTACCTGTCCCCCCCCTCCCCATACAATGTTGTCATACTCTTGTAAGATCTTAGGATCAGGTTGTGCTTGATACGTCCCTCTTGTTCTCAGCATTCTCAACTCTCTCTCGTTCTTAATCCTCTCTCTCTCTCTCTCTCTCTCTCTCTCTCTCTCTCTCTCTGATAATCTCCTCTGAGGACTGTGGGCTGTCGAAGGCGCCTCACTCACACAAACGTCAACACCACGCAGACGCCTTCTTGCCCTCTCCCTACACTATCGTCACCACAACACCGTCACCATCACCAGTCATCACTACAGCTGTTATTAGTTTTAGCAGTAATACATCAACGCTAGAGTGGAGGGAATGTGTCTTTATTGAACCAACAAGTGATTTACTGAGGCGTCTTTTGCTCTCCTTGATGACGGTTATAGGAGGTGTGGCGGACTGGCTGGGATACCGAGGAGTACCGACAAAGCCCGCCAACCAGCCCAGCAGCCCGCCAGACCGTGTATATCATCCTGACAATATTATAATGTCAGTGTACACGCTCGCTACCTTCATCTTAATTCTCTACAGTAAAGGTAAGATCATATACTGTGTCACAATTACTGTATGTCATCGATTGTGTTACTTAAGGTTATTGTGAACGACATCTTAATCTGCCCAATGTTTATCCAGTCGTCTTTACGGTTGGTGTTAAAATTTATCGTTTTTATCAAGAATAAATTTGTACTAAGTTATATTTTCCTCGTAATTGGTGGATACAAGAATGAATTTATTTGTGAATCTGGTAGTCTCGGGGTAAATACGACACCATTTTCATGCTTGATCATTCAAACCATATAAAAACACAATGCTGGGAGAATAACACGAACAGTACCACTTTTATCACCAACCATTTAACTTTCAAATGATATTTTAAGAAACCAGCTCTAATCTGAACCAACTAAACCAAATTATTTTAGTAATTTTGGTTAGTTCACATGTAAAATTGATTCGAGGCCTTAGATCCCTCCAAAAAATAGCGTTCTTGTTCGTGGTACTTACCTAACACTGACCTCTCGTGGTCATTCCAGGGTCCTCAGTGTATATATACGAAGCGTGAAGTACCGAAGGAGGCGCGGGCGGAGGAGACGTATCGTTGTGGTGCGGTGGATCCTTGGCCTGGACCTTTGTATTCCCTTTCCTGGTGGAAGGACGGGTCTCAGTTTTATCGAGCATCTGTAGCTTACTCCATTGGCAACCCTGCTACGGTGTTCGCTCTCCCAGGCATCAAGGTTAAGGTAGGTCCTCCTTCAGGTGGTGGTAGGTGGTGTGGTAGTAGATGGAGTGATTGTGTAGTAGAAATGTGATAATGTTGATAAGTACTGCGCCTGTACTGGCTCCTGAGTGTAACTGTGCCTGCTCCAGTGTTGGTCAAGTCTGGTCTTAAAAGAGCTCGCACTGTGCCGCCACAACACTCTGGTAGATTGTCCTCTCAGGTATTTGTTTACAAGGTTGATATGGGAGACCTGGTGTCACGTGATGTTTGTTTACAAGGCAGGTTTGGGCGGCCTAGGACACGTGGTGCTACAGCGTGTGGGCGTTGCAGCTACAGGACCTACGTGTGTGAGGCGGTGGCAGACTTCCTGACCTTCTCCCAACACCTGGTCACTGCCAACATGACCATTATAGGTGAGTTGTAATACGACACCTACCCCTTCACCTACCCCTACACCCACCTCTTCACCTATCTCCCTTCTCTCCCCTTATATACACCAACCTCCTCCCTCCCACACAGATCCGCCTGCTACCCGCCCTATCTTGGTCGGGTACAAGATCCGCTACTACCCAGGAGAGGTGTTGGGGTCAACTGTACTGTGCTGAGAGCTCACCGACACCTGTCTTCACCTGGTTCATTAATGGCCTTCAGGTGAGAGAGAGAGAGAGAGAGAGAGAGAGAGAGAGAGAGAGAGACGTAGATAATAATTACAACTGTTTTAATCTCCTAATTTGTTCTCTCCTCCTCCTCTCTTCTCCTTCTCTTCCTCCTCCTCCTCAGCCACTACAGGTGGAGGATGGGTACAGGAGGTGTTGGAGGTCACCCAAGAGGCCGACCTCACCAGGACTACCACCGCCAGGCTCACCCTCCGACTCAAGAGGCACCACTTCACCAACAACGAGGTCAACCTTACCGTGAGTACCGCCTGTGAGAGAGAGAGAGAGAGAGAGAGAGAGAGAGAGAGAGTACACACACATACACACAATTACTTTACACAACATACACAGACTCACTATTCCTTCCTCTCTCCTTTCCTTCTCCTGTCGTGTGATCGAACGTGTGTTCTGGGTGGGTGGGTGTCAGTGCGGTGCTCGAGTGGGCCACAACCTCTGGATCACTAACAGCATCACCACCCAGCGAGCTCGACCCCGTCAGTACCACCACCACCTGAAGAAGGTCAAGGGCGGGGCAGGGGTCACACGCCCACCAATCCTCAACAGAGTCTTCAAGTAGGAGGTGGGTATTCCTGACCTGACCTAACCTAATATGGCGACGTATATCCTGACTTGATCTGATCTAACATGGTATAACCTGACTGACCTGATCTTACCATTGAAATTATATCACCGTTTGTGTTACAGGGTCAGCGAGGGCACTCCTGGCACTGTCATATGGAAGGCCCTGATGTTTGCTGCTGCTGTTGACCTGCTGACGTCACCACTGGGGGCATGAGGAACCCCAACCTAACCTAATCAAACCTAACTAATGTAAACTCAAATGACGATTTTATTGAATATCTATCTATCTATCTCCCCAGGCTAGCTGGATTTGTGAAAAAATGTCGATGTCTAGTCAAATAAAGTCCTAACTCTTGGAAGTATTACAAATTATTATAAAAATTATGTTCCAATACTTTGACATAGGCACGGGGCTTGGGTGTTGAGGGCTAGGCCTACTGTTGTTGTTATTGATAATTTTATGTATTTGGACACTATCTCGATTAGGAATAAGTAAATGCTGAGCTGTATACCTACATCTCTATATACATGCCAAACTAATTGTAGACTTGTATGATGTAATTTTACTGAATAAATATTATTATTATTATTAGAGCCGCCTTCTTACCTCATATGAAACACTTTCTCTCGACAGTTATTTTTTGAATATATACAAGACATTTGTTGACGCCACCATTTCTCTGTGGAAAAGTCTCTGAGTATCTTGAGAGAAATAGACAAAGGAGAATGCTATTGTACCATACTACCAAGCGAGGCAAAGTTACGAATATTATACAAACAGTGAATGACACTTTTTTACAACAAACTGATAAGTCATTACACTAGTTCATAACAAATCAATAATTATAAGATAAACAGAACAAAATAAAGTAAACAGCTGGGACATATACAAAACAAAATAGTCCCATTTAAAATTATATCCGTTTTCTGCTGCAGGACTGGTAATGAGAAAATCATCACTATACATACAAATAACCTGTATAACCTGTAACCAAAATACCTCACCTATTATTCATTAACACAAATTGACCATATTAGTATATATCAACCACCAGTGTATTCAATGACTTCATCTGTTATGTATTATTTGAAAACACGGAACGAGCCGACCAGTGGTGAAGAGGATTAAAGTGAAAAAGAAGTAAAAATAATGTTGTTAGAATATATTTACCTGGTTTATTGAGTTTGATGAATAAGAAGTCTTTGATTTTATATTCATTTTTTTTGTATATGTGACTCTTCTTGAGGCTCCATCCAGCTAAGCTTCCAGTGGCTCCTGAAATATAAAAAGTAACTAAATCACAGGAAAGGCTTCAATATATCATTATTCATATTTTGAGGATAAATCATTTACCTCTGTGTAATTGAAGTCTTATGAATAATTTTGCTTTCGTCGTAAAAATTAGAAAGACTGAAGCAATGATAAAAAAAAATACTTATATATCCAGCTCTTGTGTCAAATAACCATTCAAAGTTTCCCACATCCAATAAAATAAAAAAAGGACTTTGATATGAAACAATAGACAATATATACACAATAATATAAGAAAAAAGATAAAAGGTGATGTCATACTTTCTTGCTGGTTTTATTTAGTTTACCTTGTTTTCGAAAAATAAAATTAAAAGATAAATAATGGTAAATAAATTCCTATTTTGTTTTATATATTGTAGTTAATATATCAATTCTAGCTATGTTTTATATAATATGGAGTGTTTTCGTCGTTCAGAGAAGGTTCTGGGTACTCGAATGCTGACTTTGTTTACATCCTGACTTGAGTGACTGAAGCTGCCACAGATGACCGCCTATCACCATCACTAACGCTGATATTACCCGAAACAACCACTTACTCATTAACTCCAGGTAATTATCTTCCTAATGATATAACACAAGTGATTGGTTAACATTGCTAACATCATTAATATAGGTTTTAACATTGGCTATCTCAGGTTTCCAAAGGCTTCAGGGGTTTAATTCTCGTCTTCTCTCGTGTTGATTAGAGATTTTATTTAGTTTCTAGGTTTAATTACTATCTAAAACCTGTATAAATATTCCTAGGTGGTGAATCATTATTAGAAATTAATACTAAAGTGAGGGACTGTAATGTCATTTCTCCCGAGGTATAAACCCTATAGACTTGAGGCTGTGGGCTGAGTTGACAAGAAGGATGATGGTTGATTTTACATCACTCTTCCTAGGGTGGAAGTGCGTGTTTTTACGGTTGACACGATAATAATTGGTTTAGAAGTATGATTTTTTTTTATTACGTGTGTACAGTACTGTATTTTGATATATCTAGAGATGGTCGACGCTGTTATTTTTGTATCTCGTTTAGAATCCACCTCCTCTGCCATTGCCTATGTGTCTTTGAAGATTTGAATTAAAAAAAATCACCGGAACTGTATGTGATTTGATGTTATGGAAAAATTGGCAACCAATAATAAATACCAGGTACACAAATTTGGTAGTGGTCGTGGTTCGTTCCTGGTATAATCGGATGTATCGTGAGTCAGGAGGACTATATTTCCCCAATTTGCGAAGCACTGACAACAGGTAAGCTATGTCTTGTTTTTATGAGACTAAAACAATAAAAAGAATATATTTATACAGTACAGTACACAGAAAGAGTGGTGCTACTATAGTGTACTGTCTACAAATATGCCTTTACTCTAAACTCTTAACTAACTTTACCTAAAATACTAAATCACTCAGAGAATTTCGATAGTACTGTACACATTATAAAGTTTTACCATAAATACAGTAATTTCAAAGTCCAGGTGAGGGAGAGTGGTTCACCTGTTGTTGAGATATATATATATATATATATATATATATATATATATATATATATATATATATATATATATATATATATATATATATATATATATACTGTATTATACAATGTTCTGTACTCCAGGAAAAGATTATCACAAGGCTTAACAAATGGGATATTATTTTACTGGTTAAAAGAAGTAGCTACATAATTGATGACTGAATGAAGAATATGATTGATAGAGTGAGGTTTTTATCATTTCAGATTTTGTTAGGTACTGTATGTGTAGTGTACTATCTTTCATGTTATCCAATTTTAAGTTTTATATTTATCATTATTATTTTTACCGTATCATTTGTATTTCCCATTGTGTTCTAATTGCAAACTTCAGAATGTAATAATTAATTCTCAGTGTTATTTCATATTATATGGCATTCCCAGACTCTAAAAACTGGTACAAATTTTTATACAGTGAACTAATAGATTTTTGTATTTCCAGCAATTCCACCACCCCCTTCACCACCACCGACACCTCCACCAACGCCCAACGCCGCCTCCAACGCCACCACCAGCCACCGACACCCTCCGCACTCCCTTGCCATCATAATGTTAGTTACGTAACGACGACTTGGGAAGAAAGTAAGGGTGAAATGCAACCCCGACGACACGATCGTGACTCTAAGAAACTCATAGCGCACAGACAGGCACACGCTGGACAAGATTGTCCTCAAGAAGTGGTACACATTTCAAGACCACATCACGATCGGAGACTACGGAGATCCATGACGGAATGAACCTTGAACTGTATTACCAGTGACTTCTCATCGATGCCTCTCACAGCGATCTAACCCTCTCCATTTAGGTTTGGATTGTTTTACTGTATCTATCCTCTCTATTTTTACAACCTCACCCATCATATCGCCGTTCTGCACTTCACAAAACTGGGAACGTGATGTGTGTGAGTCTTAAGATTTGTGCCTACTTGACTTGTCTCTCTACAGTCACTTTTTTCCTCATTTTGGTGGTCATGTTTTCTGTACTGAAGGATTTTTGTGTGCCTCTGTGTTTATATGTCCAACGTTCTGTCAGTATGTTTGATCGACACAAAGATACATGAAATGTTATTTACAATTGCTGGCTTGGCTAGGTGGCAAGATATATACGTTTATCATATGTCCTGAGAAATATTTTAGTCGTTCTCACTGTCTGTTGATTGGAATTGTATTGTCATATTTTTTAATAAAATTTGAAATGAGAAAAATTAGAATTCTATATCCTTATCAGACAAGACTCATCTTAAATCCATATATTGAAATACTGTACTGGATAATGCATTTTTTATATGTCCCATTAATTATAGTGAAAATTGTTTAGATAAAGTCTGTTTTTGTTTTCAGTACAGGTAGCAGAATTCAGACTAGTTCAGTAAACACCACACTGTAACACTCCAACTAAACCATCAACACAACAACTGCTTCTTCATGTTACACTGTACTAAATTTGATAGGTTTATCATCAATCCATTAGAGAACTATACAGTATAAGAGTTTTAGCTGTAATATATCCAAACAGACCTTTTACTTAATATGGTCTGGCATATACTGTATGTAGACTATGAAGGTGCTATACACAGTTCAGCATGTGTACAGACAATGCAGGTAAATGTTGTACTGTACATTGGGGTGTAGTGTACAGTTTCCTATGTATACTGTACAGTCACTCAAAAAATCTGTGTCTCCTTTCGAACTCAATCAGTATTGTAACTAAATGAGATAATGCAATGTCATCTGTGTTAAAATTGTGAACTACACACACCTGTGAGTATTCTTGTTATAATATCCCTTACCTAAAGATGTTATACACATTTCCTCTTACCATTTCGTTGTAAATGCAACAGCCAAAAATAAGAACAAACAAATGATTCAGCACTTCCTTTCATTGTTGTTGTCTATCTCCAGGAAGATGGCAGGTTATTGACGTTCTCAGGAAAGAATATACATGTACTGTACTTCTTAATACATATGACAATTATGCTTTTGATTATTATGAAAGCAGAAATTCCATTATATTTTACATGGGCATCAATAATATGTTTATACTGTATGTGGATGTACAGTATATTACATAAAAATGTGTTGTAACAAATACAAGGTGTTTATTGTTCATTTGAAAGGACAATAAAGCCCTTATGCATGTGATACGACAAACAATTATTGTATTACTATACTGTATACAGTATTCCTTAAAACTCGTGGTTTTAAAGCTTGCGCCTCGAAACTCACGGATTGCCATGGATCACAAGGAGTCAACACTACAGGACAGTACAGAGTACCATATTCCAGGTCATAAGATGCACCCTATAATCAACAAGGTATATTTGGGAAAAAGATTTTTCCGATTTAATAGCCTACTGTACTGGAAGCCAAATCATCATTATATGCTATCATGTTTTTACTACTGCAGCTCACTTTATGGACCTATTATCAAACATTTGTTGGTATTATTAATAAAATTTACCTAATTTATCTCGAGGATATAATTATACGTATCGGTACCTACGGTATACATTACAAATACTTATCGGTGCGGACCATACAGTATTATTTCATGTTTATGTTTATTTATGTTATTTCATATTTATTATATTTTCTTATGCATACATAATGTTGTTATACATGTGCATATAGCTATTTATATATGTATTTTGCCTCCTAGGACCGTGAGCTTTAAGAATTCTCCATTGTCAAGCAGAATCTGACCCAAGTCCACCACCAATAATCTAGCCCGGTATTCACTTATAATGTTAATAGTAAAACTTGGTTAGAAATTGTTTAAATCCTTCATTTTCTTTTAACTGAATATTTTATTAATCAAGAAGTATTTTTATTCACTAATTCAGATCCAAATATTTATAATTCACTGAAAAATTCAAACATAATTTTGGTAATTAGTAAGAGAATGTGAATCTGTATTTTCGGTGTGTACTGTTGCAGCTCGACCACCACTCTTAACTCCTCAGTAAATGAGGATGTTTGTCTGTCCCTGCAGACTTTAGGAGAAGGATCTACAGGCGAGTGAGCATCAGCATCTTCTGCCTTCCCTCCACATCCCAGTAAAATAAAGTATAAATATCCTTTGCTGGCAGGATGGTCAGCTGCCAGTTTTTTGTGCCCATTGCAAAAGACACACAAGAGATTGCATTGTATCATATATAATGCTTTATAAACATAATTTAATCTATATATAAACATGATATAATAAATGAGAATTAGCATCATATATGTATTAAGAACATAAATACAACTTCCTAGACCTCCTTGTGGGGCCTGACGGACTGGTGCCACCGTCTTTGCTCTGTGGGGGTTCAGGTTGAGGCTGATCACTTCGGGTATAGTGTGTTATTAGTGTCACGGTATATCACCCAGGTGGTTGAGCCAAGGTCCTGTTGTAACTTAACATTACCAGACATCATACGCCTGAAGATGTGACTCAAGGAATAAAATTTTCCTGAACATTGTTAAGTTAACCTTTGTTATTTGCAAATTCCCAAGTGCTGTCCGAACTTACAGATACGACAGTCATCAGGTCTTACTCATAATAATAATGTAAAATGTGATAAATGTTGATACAAAATAACATTAATTATAGGTCTGACATGTAAAAAAAGAAGAAGCTACAATCAGTTGTAATTCAGTGACCCGACATAATGTGGAAACTTGCATGTTAACATTTCTCTATACATTCACAATAAGCAAGTACAGTAACCAAATATTTTCTACAGTATTGGTCTCAAAATAATATACTGTATTGTTATTATGATTTAGGCCAGCTCTCACAGATTCGTATATCCAGTAGATGAATAAACAGTAGCATGAACTATTCATTGAAGTAGTGTCTGTGGGATCAAACAATTAACCTAACACATTCACCAGAGTAGAAAATTAAAAAAAAATAAGGGGGCAATGATCTATGCTAGGCGGACGCAGGCAACTGTACAAAGTTCAACCAGTCAATCCTGTTCGAACTGACAAGTGGACGACACCTAAAACACAAACAACTCCTTTCTTATGAGGGTTGGGTCCAGGTGGGTGGGAGTAAAGGAGTTGGTACATTATATGAATGACCTCCTATGCTTTCTCTCCATACTGATCTTGGGGTTGCTGGAGGTCACTGATCCACTGTGGGAATTAGAGATAAACTTTACACTTTGATCTATACCAGGAGGCCATGACAGGGTGAGTGGGACGACGACACATAGCCCTGGGATAGAAGGCATTAGGGTGGGAGGGACAATGTGAGGAAGGAGGAAGCAGAGTGAGAAGAGTGAAGGGCTGCAGAAGACGAGGAAGAGACAGGTGGGGAAGTAAGGAGAAGAAGAAGGAGAGGGAGGAAAGAGACGAAAAGGGGAGGGAAGAGACGAGTAGGGGAGGGAAGAGACGAGTAGGGAGGAAAGAGACGAGGAGGGAGGAAGAGACGAGGAGGGGAAGAAAGAGACGAGGAGGGAAGGGAAGAGACGAGGAGGAGGAAAGAGACGAAGGAGAGGGAGGGAGGGGTCAAGACAGAGGCATCAGGTAAAGGAGGCAGGGAGAGAGGATGGGGGGAGTCACAGGTTGACGTACAATGTTCCTGCCTCACGTTCCACACCACGAGGCCTCAGGAACTGTGTCTACTCCTTGGTTACTTTCTCCTCCCTCCCTGTCAACTCCTGATGAAGCCTCTGTATATGTTACGTGGTGGGTGTTGCTAGAGAGAGACAGACAGACAGAAGAGAGACAGACAGACAGATAGAAGAGAGGTTGCTGCCAAGTTTTACAATAATAATAATAAATTCCTTCAATTGCGATCAAAAAATTTCTCATTATATAACCCCCCACACCAAAAAAGTTACTGACTTGATATTGACACGAAAAATTAAACTACTGTAATATTCATAATACAGATAGCACACACACACACACACACGCAGAACCGAGCAGGTGCGAGGCTGGAATCCCTTCACACCAGTCTAGTGAGTAGGGGGTAAAGGCTGTCAAGGTAATTGGAGAATAGCCCAGTCGTTCGGGTATAACTTAGTGAGTTTATGTACCCGGGTATGAAGGTCAGGTAAGGTTAGGGAAGGTAGCCGAGTGTTGTTAGGGTCAGGGTCGTGTCTTGGATTAGATAACATATCCGGGTTGTCTTCAGTCAAGGTATATTACGATAAAAATTAATAACAAAATAAGTAAATAAATATATGAATTGATTACATAAAAAATTAAGTTTATGAATATTTTTGTTATTTTCTAAACTATTTAAAGTCTTATATCAAGATGAAAGGCGTAAGAGGTTATTGAATACATTACTGATATAAATGTTGGCAGCAACGTAAAGTAAATTAGCTGCTGACACACACTGATGACGGGGCTCAGTTTAGGTGAGCGGGCTGATAGTGATAAACGCGGTAGAGCATCAACGGCTGTACAGTCGACAACAGAAGATGGTCCCCAGCCAACCTGCCAGACACGAGGCATGGAGACCAAGAACACTGCAGGAGAAGAGTTGATAGATATACCCCAAGCGGCCAGCTATCCAAGATTATGATCGCCGACTGTTCAACAACACACTTCCTGTACAATAGCTAATTAGCATCACTATATAAACTGGGAAACAAAGTTATTGATAATATATTTCATGTACATCCACAACGAGTTGTATGAATAATAGGTCCAAACGCTAAGTGGCGTAAAGAGTTAGTGAAATAATGCAGACCTTTTGATACTGGATCATATAAACTGAGAGGAGACAGTTTCTTAAAGATCACCAAGGAAATGGTTAAACAGTTTAATTTGGGGATAAAGCATATTTCAGACCTTTAGATAAAGCTTGTTGTTCAACTTGAGAGAGGGTCAAATCTGAGTAGCTGAAAATCACCTTATTAGGGAAAGATTACTGTCGTGAACATAACCCAGTTTTCCAAGTTTATGGTACTGGACGAGTTCAATTCTAAAAGTCATTTTATAATTTGTAGTATTTACTAAATTCTGCAAATGGTTGTAATCTAAATAAGACACTTGAGACTTTAATTCTGAGATAGTTTATCGTGCTTGTCACGGGTAAGGTTATTATTATGCTTCTTGTCCTTATTTCACTGCTTAGTCGATGTCTCTGGCAATTTCTATAGGACTTAAAATGCTGCAGGTTACGGTTACTGAGTTTAAATTTCAAGACATTTGATAACCCGCATCCATGAACACTTGGGCCGTTCCGTTCGAACAGGCCTCTCAAGTAGAACAACAAGCTTTATCTAAAGGTCTGAAATATGCTTTTAATCCCAAATTAAACTGTTTTAACCATTTCCTTGGTTTTAAGAGTCTTTTAAGCTGTCTTCCTCAGTTTATATGATCCAGTATCAAAAGGTCTGCATTATTTCACTAACTCTTTCACCACTTAGCGTTTGGACCTATTAAATTATTCCTTACAACTCGTTCAGCACCAAACAAGCTCTTTCTAAGGAAGAATTTCTCGCACTTAAAAACTTAGCATCCAACGACAATATTATCATCACTAAACCAGATAAGGGTAATGGGGTTGTTATACTCAATAAAACGTCTACGTTGAAGAAAATGATGAATATACTTAACGACCGAACTAAATTTGCCCCATTCTAGACGATTTATTCAGAATTCTTAAGTATGAGGCCAAGATTAACAGGTTTCTTCGTAAACTTAGAAAAAATAACGTCATTAATAACTCCTCCTTTTAAAACTCTTTGTTAGCGGATCTAAACCAGTTATCACTATCCTCTAGCAATCAAATCAGTCTAACACCAATAGTAGGCAAATTACTGGAAGCAATCACTTCAAATATTCGAAATCACCTGGAGAAGCACAGATTGATCAATGGTTTAGCATGGCTTCACAAGTGGACGTTCTTGCCTAACTAATCTATTAACATTCTTTTCATCAGTTTTTCGAATAGGTGGACGAGGGGCACAATTATGATGTGGTATATCTCGACTTTAGCAAACGCTTGACAGAGTCCCCACAAGACTAATTAGAAGGTAGACTCATGGCATCAAAGGTGACATCCTTAAATGGATTAGGGCGTGGTTACAGGACGGAAGCAACAGTGAGCATTAACGGCGGCACTCGTCCCATTGGAGCAACGTCACAAGTGGAGTTCCCAAGGCTCAGTATGGACCATTATTATTTTTATACATAAACGACATAGATATCGGCATTGACAGCAACATAGTAAATTTGCTGATGACACTAAAATAGGACGTGTTATCAAAATCTGACGAGGACTCGGCAAAACTAGGAAGATCTAAACAAATTTTTCGAATGGTCAGAAGCAGATGAAATTCAAAGTCGACAAATGTGAAATTACTCAGTATAGGAGATGAAACAGAAACCAGATACCAGATGAACAACGATGCCATAGAAATCCGACTGCGGAGATTTAGGAGTAATGATAAGTAGGAACCTTAAGCCAAGTAAAGCAATGTGTTTTTGCTAGTAACAAGGCTAATAAAGTACTTGGGTTCATACAAAGTGTTAGTTACAAGACTAGCGAGGTCATCCTAAAACTGTATCTTGCTCTTGTGGAGACCACACCTGGATTACGCAGTTCAGTTCTGGTCACCGTATTAGAATGGATATAGAATCATTGGAAAGAATTCAGAGGAAAATTAACAAGACTAATCGGGCAATAGGAACAGTATAGGGAACAGGTTAAAGCATCTTAATTGCACTCCTGGAGGGCGTAGAAGCGAGGGGCGACCTGATAGAGGTGTATAAGTGGAAGGCAGGGGCTAAACAAAGGGGACATTACAGTACTCAAACTGTATCAACCAGGAGCGAACTCGTAACAATGGTTTTTAAATTAGACGAATTTAGATTTAGGCGTGAAATAGGTAAACACTGGTTTGGGAAACAGAGTAGTGAATGGATG
>NW_024721807.1:0-15278 GCF_018991925.1 Homarus americanus | reverse complement strand
ATCCATCATCATCACTACATATAACACTATCCATCATCACTACATATAACACGATCCATCATCACTACATATGACACCATCCAGCATCACTACATATAACACCACCCATCATCACTACATATAACATCATGCATCATCACTACATATAACAACATCCATCATCACTACATATAAAACCAACCTATCATCACTACATATAATATCATCCATCATCACTACATATAATACCATCCAACATCACTACATATAACACCACCCATCATCACTACATATAACATCATCCATCATCACTACATATAACTCTATCCATCATCACTACATATAACACCATCCAGCATCACTACATATAACACCAACCATCATCAATACATATAACATCATGCATCATCAATACATATAACACCATCCATCATCACTACATATATAACCATCCTATCATCACTACATATAACATCATCCATCATCACTACATATAACACCATCCATCACTACATATAGAACCATCCTATCATCACTACATATAACACCATCCAACATCACTACATATAACACCACCCTTCATCACTACATATAACATCATCCATCATCACTACATATAACTCTATCCATCATCAATACATATAACACTATCCAGCATCACTACATATAACACCAACCATCATCACTACATATATCATCATGCATCATCACTATATATAACACCATCCATCATCACTACATATATTACCCTCCTATCGTCACTACATATAACACCATCCATCATTACTACATATAACGCCATCCTTCATCACTACATATAACACCATCCATCATCACTACATATTATAACACCCTCCATCATCTCTACAAACACCAGTCCTCAACTATAGTGATAAACAGAGCTTCATTTTGTTGTCAATTTCTTTAGATTCCAACCTTATTAAACCGTAATTCTTTTTGTATGGTCAAATTTTGATTTGACCTCAGTGAGAGAGCTGTTAGTGTCAGTAAATCACAATGGTGTTCCGACGCACTGTAACAAAAGTTTCAAAGGTTGAGGTGAAGCCTTGCCAGGTGAAGGAGAAGGGCCCCCGATCTAACAAACTGCAGACCACAAAGCACACTAAACCTCAAAACAACAACAAGAAGAAGGAAACTACCACTTTCTGCCATGTACAAAAGGACCAGTACCTGCCATGGGGAGACTACATCTTCACCGGGAAAAAGACGAAGAACAACAAGAAGTGTTGACCCATCTTTTCTGATATTTAAAAATAATAAAAAACATATTAATTGATTTTGTTTGTATTATTTATGCTTTTAATATTTTCAACTGTAAACGTGCTGTTTTGGGAATATATTTTGAGTTACATAATATTTAGGTACAGCAGTTTATATCACTGTATCTCCTTGTGTGAGTGTGTGGGTAGTGTGTGGATAGTGTGTGGGTACTATGGGTGTGTGGGCATTATGGAGAACTAGTCATGGCTAACTGTGACCCTATATACGGGTTATACATCGGCCTTAACGCCCTTGTCTCAGCGCTATCTCATATATCCAAATTTCACATATTTGAAAGTATTAGATAACCAAAATATTTGGAAAATATTTAGTTAAAAATACAAATAATAAAAAAAATCGAAAACAGAAAGAAAAAACAATACCCGTGAAAGTGGAAATAAGGAGGAGGCAGAGCAGACGATACACAGGAAGGCAGTAATCATCATCCCCGTGTGAACCAGCCAGAGAAGAACTCCTTCGCCTCACCGTCCACCCGCGTACGATCAGCTGAGTGAAGTTGCCTCGTGTTGCAGTAAACATTATCTGTAAAAGGACAATTTACTTTTACTTTTATTGTTTATCTTTCTGTTTATAACTGTTTATTTTCTCTTACATAATGTACACTAAGTATGGGAGTGTACAGTAAGTTATACCGGATGACAACAAATTCACATTCGTCTTGCAAATATTAAAACATTACCCTAACAACAGTATTGTATAACACCACGAGCTAAAGTGATGTGTAAAAAGGTCGGTTGCAAAAAGAAATATTATTCTTTTAAGTCTTTTTCAGTTTGTTCAGTGTTAACAACATTATAGGTCATATTTCATGCAGTATGCATATACAATGTTTGCTGAAGGTTTAATACCTTTCTGTTTACTGATGATGTAAAACCCTCGTTAAAATACTTTAGAGTCGTTTACAAAATATTTGGTGCGTTTCCGGAGCATTGTATGTTTTTACAGCATGCGAGGCGGCAGGTATGTGGAGTTTTAAGAGCACTTCACGCTATAGCTCAGTTGGCCACGGATTAGCGAATTACGAACTGAAAATGTTTGGATCGTCATCTGTTTCGTGTAAGCTGTGTCGGACATTTTGTGCTACATTAAAGTCCAGCGATCTGTGGCAGCTGTCGGGCTCCTGCCTGACCACCCTTTGCCTAAGAAGAGCGATTGTCTGAAGGTGTTCGAGTAGTTACTCAATTGTGAAAAAGTGATAGTGAGTCCCATAGACATGGCTGCCAGTTAGGGACAGTGTGGATACGGCACACTACATAGCATGTCTTCGGAAAGTAAAGGAGGCCGTGTAGCCAAGACTGCACTCAACCGCCTTCACTTCCCCAATTACAGCTAGGTGGACTGAGAGCGCCTCGGGATTATCATATTTATAATGCCAGACGGTAACACCATCCCCTTGACACCTCGGAGACTATACAGTACTGTGTTCGGGGCGTGTTTGTGGGTCTCTACTGCCGCCTCCCTATCGTTGAGTTGCTCCCCACTTACCGTAACCAGTCGAGGTCACTGTGGGAGGCCATGTACGGTACAGTACAGTACAGAGTCACGCCCCCCTCAACAACGTCCGCACCTCGCCTGCTGAATACAGTATTTGCAAATGTGACCATAAACCCCAACAATTGTAGCAAATTACAAGTCCCGGGATTTGCCCCTGGTATTAACACAGTGACAAGCGTCCCATTCCTGGTAAGTAGCAGGTGGCCGGAGGTAGTGCAATCCTCTCCCAGACTACACGGAGATGAGAGAGAGCTGGCTGACCATCATGGTAAGGACGCGTCACTATTTGGACCCCAGGGAGGCCATTATCGTAAGTTAAGTGAAAGGCATTTGGAATACTGGACGACTAGACGCTATATGAATTTCTTTACCCTAGTTTTCCCACCGATAATAATGAGTACAAGGGAGGTAGTCTCATCGGCGTTCATCAACACCATAGCCGTCTCAGTTACCTATTGCTCGTACAAGGTTTTTGAATGAAATAGTTTTACTAATATCAGGAACTTTCAAACTACTACAGGAAATAATATAAATATATATATATATATACTTCATTTTTAGTCCATATAACACGCGGACTTTGAACATATAATCAACGACCTCACCAGCAAGGAATCGAACCCTCGACCTACTGGGTGTGACTAGGGAACGCTTATATATATATATATATATATATATATATATATATATATATATATATATATATATATATATATATATATATATATATATATATATATATATATATATATATATATATATATATATATATAACAATAAATTATAACAAAAAGTGTTTGTATGTCATGCCGGACGAGAGTAATGTATCGCCCCTGCGTTTTTTCGACGAATTTTGCTTCACTAACTGAAAAAATCAATTACGAGCAGCTTGTACAACGATGTGCCGGAAAATGCCATTACGAGAGCGAAAATGGTGTTGCTGGCACTTTGTTCCATTTAGTCAAAGAAGATGACATTGAATGAATTTAATACAATGCGTATGTGGTGAACGAGCCAAGTGAAATTATGACATATTGAGCTACTTAATGAGAGAGAGAGAGAGAGAGAGAGAGAGAGAGAGAGAGAGAGAGAGAGAGACGGTTAATAGACTCTAGATGAGAGACAATTCCTCAACCACACCATTAAGCACCAACAAAAAATTTCACCGCTATACCATAAATCCGAGCGTTAGTAGACATTATCAGCACCTACCTGTCTACCCACCATTATTGGCTCTTAAATTATGGTGCAATATGGTGCAATAGGGTTGATTTTATGGTGCTGATGTGCCCTTCCCCATGTTATAGACGCGAGAGAAGGTTTGTTTACATTGGGATGCCGTCATAGTCCTCTCTGGTGGCGAGAGTACTGACTGAGGGTATAGGGGAGGAAGAGGAGGAGGAGGATAAACAGGAGGGGGAGGAAAAGATGGAGAAAAAGGTGAGAGAGAGAGCGAATAAGAAGAACACCAACACAACATCAAAAACCCAACCAATACTAAAATAATATAACGAAATTAGAGACGAAAAATATAACAAACAATATAAGAAAATGAGCAGGAATGAACACCAAGGTCAGAAAAAGAGCAGGAATGAACACCAAGGTCAGAAAAAGAGCAGGAATGAACACCAAGGTCAGAAAAAGAGCAGGAATGAACACCAAGGTCAGAAAAAGAGCAGGAATGAACACCAAGGTCAGAAAAAGAGCAGGAATGAACACCAAGGTCAGAAAAAGAGCAGGAATGAACGCCAAGGTCAGAAAAAGAGCAGGAATGAACACCAAGGTCAGAAAAAGAGCAGGAATGAACACCAAGGTCAGAAAAAGAGCAGGAATGAACACCAAGGTCAGAAAAAGAGCAGGAATGAACACCAAGGTCAGAAAATGAGCAGGAATGAACACCAAGCTCAGAAAAAGAGCAGGAATGAACACCAAGGTCAGAAAAAGAGCAGGAATGAACACCAAGGTCAGAAAAAGATACAAACACTGATTAGAAGAGAAAATATAAACATTGTGAACAAAATATAAAACGCAGAATGTGAAATGAATAAGAAACGTTAAGTGTTTTATATTCAAGAGACAATAAACGGATCAAGGTACAAAAAGTAAAGGTAAATAGATGAAAAAAAAATACAAAGTGAAGAAATTAGAATCTCCTCTTCGTAAATTGAGAGCAGCAGCAGGAGGGGGGGGGCGGGGAGGGCATAAAATGGTCAATAATGTTCCATAAATCAGAGGAAATGTCGCAGAATCGGAGCAGCTGAGCCAATATTTGACCTCTGGTTTGCATAATTCGAAGCGCCAAATTTTTCACCAGCGTAGAGTTAAGGCAGCTCGGTGTAGGACGGGGAAATACCTCATACATTTTGACTTAGTGAGCCGCCGTCACCCACCTGGCCAGGTACAGTACACAGTCAGGTTAAATCATCAACTCATCTTTTTTTTTTCAATTGGGAGGAGTATTTAATCATCATGAAAAAGACGAATAAAGCTCAAATTACACACACACACACACACCGTAAATTGACTTATTCACGATATTCGGTCGCTTATGAGAGAGAGAGAGAGAGAGATTAATTCAGAGCGTGATGTGCACAAGTCAGTAGGATTAATAATAAACTTTTGTTGTCCGGAACTGAGAACTCTAACAAACTCTCTTTTTCTCCCTTTCCTATGACTTGAAATTACGATGGTGTCAGAGTGTGTGTGTGTGTGTGTGTGTGTTGAAGAGGAACATGAATGATAAAGTTTTCTGTACTAAATGTTATCTCCTGGAACCACCGCGTGATGCCTAGATAAGGAGTGTAAGGAGGAACTTATGTTTCTTTAGCTCTGGGTCTGGTGAAGTTATACAAACAACTGTTTATGGCAACTTGGGTCCTTTACAGACTCTCCCTGTATAATATAGTATATGTTTATGAAGGGGAAGATGCAGAGAGACATTTTTGTAGGCATGTTTGTCGGGAAGAGCCCAATGTCATGAATGGAATGCCTGTCGTCTGATATAGTGAAGAATAAATGTACAGTTTATCTGACTGCACAACGTTAGAGACGCTCTCTCATACAAGGAATACCAACAAGACCATTAATGACGACGCTACACTGAAACACAACTTTTAGGGTTGGTAACAAAAATAATTCGAGGAAAGTAACATCTGGTGAACCGGAAAGTTTGATTAAATTTTTTTAAATATGACAGTTTTTCGCTCTAGTTTGTGTAACGTGGATTATAAAATACACAAACTTATTAAGCTGAGGCGCAACGAATATGAAACAAACACACACACACACACACAGACTTAACATTTTCATGAACGTAGGCAAAAGTATTTACATTTCCAGACTTTTCTTACAAAACAATAATCTTAATCACAACATTTTAATCATTCGTCATTTTTTAAACTTAAGTTCCACCAAATGATAAGCAACACTTCCTAAAAAAAATCGTTGCTACGTATTTTTACATTTTCCGCCATAGGAGTGAGCCGAGCCAAACTAAAACACGATAATCATTACACAATACACCAGTAATCATCACAGTTCAGTAAAAGAGACACAACACTAAACTCGTTGCGTGTTCCCTCGCTAACACTACTCACAACGACTGATTGAAACATATTTGTTGAAGGACGCCAGGCTGCAATGGTCGCTGCAAAATCTAAATGCGAAATACATGATCAAGGCAACAATGGTGTTTTTTCTGTCCTGTCTGACCTTTGTTGCTGAGTTTAAAGGAAATACACTCACTGACTCACACAGTTATTTTGAGAGAGAGAGAGAGAGAGAGAGAGAGAGAGAGAGAGAGAGTATGTGTGTTTGTGTGTGTGTCCATTCAAAACAGGTATGTTTTTAATTAGTGGGAGTGTCTGTCGTAACACTAAACAAAAGGTTCCTAGTAGTGTCTTTGTTCTTCAAATGTTATAAATAAGACGACAGCTTTTGGTGGAAACTATGCTGGTAGTATTAGTGTAAGAAGCTGACAGTCTCAAACTTCATTGTTATCTTAATAAACAAACAATGCATCAGTTTAATACAATGACAAAATAGCTTGAAGAATGGCGCTGGTTATCATTAATTACCCTCAATATACAGCACAGTACATGGAGGTATTGTCCAATATTTCCTAACACCATCATGTTAAGACCTGAAGCAACACATCACCATTTAAAGCTAAAATCACCGAGTGTTTTATTCACAAGTCTTTTGTTTTCATTTTTAGCTTCAGCTAATTATTATTTTCTTAAAGCATCAAATCATATTTTGCACATTTTGAAACAGAGTTTTACAGACAATTTTTATATTCAATTTGTCAATTTATGCACCGAGTGAGGTGAGAGAGTGGCTCTGACCTTTCAGATAATGGATTTTGAGAATGATGGACAGCGACTGTTTGGTGTCTGGAGTACACTAGAATTTTCTTTTCTTAAATTAATTCTATCTATAATACCATTGTGTGTAAATTACATTGTAATATATTCTCCACAGTTTTTATTTTTTCCTCTCCTGTGCATCTCAAATAAAATATGTAAGACGTAAAAGTGACAAATTATTACATTTTGTAATAGTCAATGTGTTGTGTTGAAACAAGAGCCCCGACAAATACTGTGTTGCTCCTTTGATGAAAAACTTGCATATCTGTTTTGCTTTTTGTTTACGTCAGAGTTTAACGACCTGGTTCCTGCAAATAGTATCATAACCTTTTTTCAAATTTTCGCGTCCACTCCAAATGTTGATGGTAAAAATATGTAGATGGAACACGGCAGGTGGGAGCTTCATGTCGACAAACATTTGAATACAATACAACAATTCAAAATGGCAATATAAATATATAACTGACAGCAAATTCGTTCAATTGTGTGTATATATATACAGTATATATATATTTATCTTATCCACGTTTTCATTGTGGATTTACATGAAATATATATATATATATATATATATATATATATATATATATATATATATATATATATATATATATATATATATATATATTATATATGCAAATAAATCACTGTAGGTGCGCGTGATCCAGGTATATGCTGATAACCACAAGAAAAAAGAAAACACGAAGTTCCCAAGCGCTTTCGTATAATTTACATCTTCAGGGGTGAGTACAGACTGTAGGAATTAAAATCAATAAACCTTAGTGATGGTCAGTTCAAAACTGATAATATGTTACATAAATGTATTTGTCAGTGGCCCAAGGTGAAAAATTGCTTTGAAAACCTTTGATCTAGATGTATGATAGTAATTTTGTGGGTCGCTTATTTTTGACATGACCTGACTAGTCACGTCACGCCCCCTTCTCTTAAGCTCCTCTACGTGTGTGTTGGTGTGGGGATTAGTGGATGACATCATTATGACCTGACCTCATGTTTTTAAGGTCACCCTGTATATTTAAGTCTCTCTCTGTCCATGTAATCCAGTTGCCTGTGTGAGGGCCACCGGGTGTGTGAGGACCACAGGCAATGTGAGGGCCACAGTTTGTGTGAGGGCCACTGGGTGTGTGAGGGCCACCGGCTATATAAGGGCCACCGGGTATATAAGGGCCACCGGGTATGTGAGGGCCACCGGGTGTGTGAGGGCCACTGGGTGTGTGAGGACCACTGGTTGTGTGAGGGCCACAGTGTGTGTGAGGGCCACTGGGTGTGTGAGGCCACTGCATATAAGGGCCACTGGCATATGCTGAAGGACCCCCGGGTATATAAGGGCCACCGGGTGTGTGAGGGCCACCGGGTGTGTGAGGGCCAGAGGGTGTGTGAGGGCCACCGGGTATGTGAGGGCCACAGTGTGTGTGTGGGCCACCGGGTATGTGAGGGCCACAGTGTGTGTGAGGGCCACTGGGTGTGTGAGGGCCACCGAGTATATAAGGGCCACCGGGTATAAGGGCCACCGGGTATGTGAGGGCCACCGGGTGTGTGAGGGCCACCGGGTATGTGAGGGCCACTGGTATATAAGGGCCACTGGAGTCACCGGGTGTGGCGAGGTTCCGGCATGCGTGAGGGCCACAGTGTGTGTGAGGGCCACCGGGTATATAAGGGCCACCGGGTGTGTGAGGGCCAGAGGGTATGTGAGGAATGCCGGGTGTGTGTGTGTGCGTGTGTAAGGGTCACAGGGTGTGTGAGGGCCATGGGGTGTGTGAGGAGCCAGAGGATATGTGAGGGACACAGGGTGTGTAAGGGCCATAGAGTGTCTAAGGGCCAGGTTCAGAGAGTGTGAGAGGCCAACAGGGTGCGTGAGGGCCACAGGGTATGTGAGGGCCACAGGGAGTGTGAAGGCCACAGGGTGTGTGAAGGCAACAGGGCTTGTGAGGGCCACAGGGTGTGCTAAGGTCACAGGGTGTGTGAGGGCCACGGTTTGTGAGAGGGCCACAGGGTGTGTGAGGGCCAGAGGATATGTGAGGGCTATAGGGTGTGTAAGGGCCATAGGGTGTCTAAGGGCCAGAGGGTATGTTAGGCCCACAGGATGTGTGAGGCCATATCGTTTGTAAGGGCCAGAGGATGTGTGGGAGCTAGAGGATGTGTGGGAGCCAGAGGGTGTGTGGGAGCCAGAGGGTGTGTGGGGGCAAGAGGGTGTAACGGCCATTATTCGCCCGGATCAAGGTGTGTGGCGTTTACAAATAGGTCTCACCTGACCAGTACACTCAGGCTTAAGCCACAGTCACCTCCAGCTTATGTAAACCGACAATAACCACAGACGTCTTTTATTATATACAAACTTGCAAAGTACAATGTGTTCATGAATGCCTCACCAAGGACCTTCTCGTGTGTTCAAATACTGAAATTGAAATTGAAATATTTTATAGACAATAAAACTATTACATCAAAAGGACTATGCAGTATACTACTCCCACCCTCACCTATACCATCCCTTTCTGGGGCTTACAAAAAGTTATAAATATTATAAGAACACATGAATTATTTTACACCAATAAAATAGTTCATTTTGACATGAACGCTGTACTACATCAATAGAACAGATAATTTAATCTTATACAAATTTAAAGGTCATCATAACCTTGAAGCAAAATTTTTATACAATGAAAAAATAATAATTTGTCCATAATTTTCAGTAATATTTGTATCCCAATCATAGTCTCATTATAACAGTATCAACAGATGGTAAGTTAGTCCCGTAAGTTACATTGGTGTTTTGTAACACATACAAATAATGCTGAAAACTCTCGCTACACATGACAATCACTTCTCTTTCAAATACCGAGAGAGGAACTTAATGGTTTGTGTGGTAAGGTTGGCCACCTCTTAAGAGACACTGGGCTGATGATTGATTGTGGTAATTACATCCCTGGCGACGCAACAGCGTAGGTTATATTTCGCCGAATTAAATTTAATGTTTAAAGGACTAAAATAAAATATTGCAAGTTAAAAACATAATAAATAAAATAGAACTTTCATAAAAACCATTTAAACGTTAATAAATAACACTCAAAGCTTGTGTCGAAGGCCGGCTTCCTCCACATAGCCGGCTGCTCACTAGGCTCCTCACTACTTATCACAACAAATATTTTTTCGAAAGTTTGTTATTCAAGAAGTTTATTTTCCTTAATGATCTGAAGTGTCTATGATTTTCGAATCAATGACCATCCGAAACTTTTCAAACAAATTGAATCATTCGATGAAAGAACTTTCGAACAAAGATAACTAATGTTGGAAGTTTATCACAACCAAGAATGATGATCTCACAATTTTTCTCAAAGCAGAAGATATGAAGCTAACGTATGGCAACGAAACATACCGTAATGATCTTTGGGAAATTTGGGTAAAGTTAGGTTAGTTTTGGTCGCTTCGTATCATCAATAAATGATTGGTTTTGGACTCTTGGAGTTCAGTCGTGGTACTATTTTTAACATTACTTTCCCTAAACCGAGACACTACTCAGTGCCGCGCGACACCTTGGGGCGGTGCATGGACGCTCACCGCTCTCTGTGACTTTATTAATTGTATTGGTAATTTAATGCAGCGCGTTATATGATGAATTTACACGCTGTGATCACACACAGAAGACCTCCTGGGACAAAAGTTGGATACATATGGTGAAGTGTTTACTAAGTGTCTTAACGGTGAAGGAAAGTGGCAGGACACCAGGTGCACAATGCCTTCCTGAGGAGTCAGGTAAGACGCTGTTGTTGTCGGTGTGTGTTGTGTTTTAAAGGAACAATAAAAAATCTTTTATCTTTAATGGGAAAAATTTCCTCAACTTGGTGTTAAGGCTGGAACACACTCGTTAAATATTAGCCTTTTCGTTTTCCCTTGTTCGTGTTAAGAATAAAAACTGTGTGTTCCGCTCGGACCGCCATCTTGGACCGCCAGTTCGCGTTCCTCCTCCCCGTTTATTTCTTTTCTTCTCTATTATCGTTTCGGTCATCCAGCGAATTTGCGGATTTTAAATTCCCAACGTTATGTTGGGTGAGGGTAGGATTTAATCAGGGTTTTTCGATGGTTTTGGGGTATTATTTTACTTTCGCACATAGCGTGGGGGCGTTCATAGTATAAGCTTGTTTGGTATATATTACTAAAATTATCTTTGTATTTGTCATAATACCCAGAGTTTATTGATTGGTTGAGCATGTATGCATGTTATTTAGAGTAACTCGGCAACAATTTTGATCTGATAATTGTGTGATTTTGTTTGTTTACGTTTATAATTGAAAATGGACTACTAAATGTTTAAAATGATTGAACTTAAACTTTTGGGTGGGATTTTGGGGAAATGTCATGTAGGCGTCCGTGTTTTTGGTGAAGATCAGTTGAAGGTCAAGGGGATGCGATATATAAATTGTGATCATAGATACAATCGAAATAAAAAACTAAGAATAATTCGGACTAAATTGGCAAGTTATATCATAATTAAGAGTTGCTGTCAATGTGAGGCGTTTTTTAAGAATACATTAACCCAGTTCCGCCCGGTGTTTCTAGACAGGTTAGCGTAGACACAAGCCTGCAACTGGAGCGGAGGTCTTACGCGGTGCCACAGAACCTCCGCTTTGGTGATATTAGTTCCCTCCTGTGACTTCGGTTATACCTCTTCCTGTGTCCGGTTATACCCCCTCATGTGACCCGTTATACCCCCTCCTGTATCGGGTTATACCCCCTCATGTGACCCGTTATACCTCCTGTGCCTCGGTTATAACCCAACTATGAGCGGCAGTAACCATGACTGTTATCATTACATTACAGAAAAGGTGATAGTGATAATAACTTTCCCTGGCGCAATGTTGCAAGTATATATACGGTTTTAAATACCATGTGACCCAAACGTTCACTTGCAATAATACTGAAAAACTATTTTTAGTTCGTATATTGGAAACAAATATATTTATGATATTACTGTGTATATAATATATAAATGTTTTACACACACGTCAAAGTGACACCAGGACACAAGACTCGTGGCTCTTATGGTTACTGGGGCCAGACTTCAGCATCAATAATCTGTTTATGTCTTCCCGTTCAAGAATATACTTTAAACTAAACTAGACTAGAATTCAGAATAACATAGCAAATTAATTTACCGCATACAATTAACTTCAATGCATGTATACTATGTTGGTTTCCTAGTGGCTACTGTACTTGCATATTATATTAAGCACGTGTTGTTGTTGAAAATAAAGAAACAAAAAACAAACAGATCAGGAGTGACAAACGATAAATATGTTGTGTTGTAAGAGAAACAATTGAGACCCTTCAGCTGTGTGTAAATGAGGTAGAAAGTCAGTCAAGATCAGCAAACTAGACTTGGTCACAATACTGTTACTATTAAGATTTAGCTCATAGATGTTCACTATCTCTGGCTGAAATATGGCATGGATATGAGCATGTACCTCAGAAGTGTTCGGAAGGTAATATTTTAGGAGGATGGACCTCCACTGCCAAAGGTGGATAACTCCTTCAACAAAAACACGTCTGAGTTGGTGGCAGACTCAGACCTAAAAGTGGGTCCCTTGTATCCCACTGCAGTTTTTAATACAGAGAACTGATGTTTGGTAACTGCCTTGTCGTGGTGAGGAGCTTCAGTTCTCTCGATCTAGTAATCACTGTTGGTGGGTGTTTGTTGACACTGGTAGGACCACCATGGCGAACTGGTTGCTGGTGAGGTTCTTAAGTGGAATTTATTTTTACACAAGAGACAGTGAATGACTCAAAATTATGAAGTCTGTCTCTGAGTCACCTGTTTCGTGCACTTTAGATATATCAGAAACACCACCATACAAAACTACCACGAAAAGTCTGAATGAATAACGTTGAAATCTATATCATCCTTACCTAGAAGATCCACAAGTGTAGATGTCAAATATTGCCAGTAGTGTCAAGAGCATTTTCTCCACAACTGTACGGAATATTGAGAAGCTTTTGCGTTAGTGAGAGCTAAAAGCTTGGAGAGACCAGTAAGTTGTCTCGGGTCGTTTCCTTCAACTGGTAAGGAGGTGAGGGCGAGAGGGCAAGACTGGTCAACTAAATCGTGGACCAGTCTTGCCATACTTGTGACACTGATCATATTTCTTTAATCTTTTCGCTCCATTTGCGACCACATGTTTACGACCTCACGATTGTCTGAACTTCTGTTCGACTTTTGGAAACTACGACTACTTGTACACATGTGTCAGAGTTCTCAGTTAAGACTTGGACAACACAATGTTCTGTGGTGAAGAGTACCAAGTATCTTCGTTATAAAGAGGTAAAAATATAAGATATGATAAAGTAAAGCATCGACAAGCTACATGTTTTGTCTATTATGATAGTCATCAGGTACGAGCCGATAAATGAGACGTCCAGATATTACCAGGTGCTATCACAGAAACCCTCCAACAACTTGGTGTGTTATTGTGTTAAGTGAGGTGCTGTTTGGTTAGGTATATGTATATATATGTGTGTGTGTATACAAGTTGCTGGTCCAGTCCAGTCCAGTATACTGTACGTGTCAGAAAACAGAGGAGGACAAGTGATCTCGGGCCCTTCGTGCCCGGTGAAATTTGAACGCTTGTGCTTGGCTAGCGTACAGCGAATGAGGGTGCGGCAAGTCTGTAGACCTGCATGGTTAATTCGGGTGCGCCAAGTCCGTAGACTTGCATCGTTTTCCATCGTAAATAAAATTGTTAATTAATTCCTTCCTAAAGAAATCATCGACATGATACCAGGTTTGTTCTATTCTACGAATTTTTTGCGATTTTTCCACCAAGTTTGATGAAAAAATATTGTGCCGTTTCGGCTACCCAGAACATATATACACATGGCTAGTCCTATAGTATCTTAGACAAGTGAGTGTGGGCCCTTCGTGCCCGGTGGCGAGTCCGGTGGTACAGTTTACGAGGCGTGAAAGTTCGAACGCTCGTGCTTGGCTAGCGTACAGCGACATCGTTTTCCAGATGGTCGTGGTTGTTATAATTATGGTCGTGGTTGTTATAATCATGGTCTTGGTTGTTACAATCATGGTCGTGGTTATTATAATCATAGTCGTGGTTATGATCATAGTCGTGGATGTTATAATCATGGTCGTGGTTGTTATATTCATGGTCGTGCTTGTTATAATTATATTCGTGGTTGTTATAATCATGGTCGTGGTTGTTATAATCATGGTCGTGATTGTTATAATCATGGTCGTGGTTATGATCATAGTCGTGGATGTTATATTTATGGTCGTACTTGTTATAATCATATTCGTGGTTGTTATAATCATGGTCGTGGTTGTTATAATCATGATCGTGGTTATATTCATGGTCGTGCTTGTTATAATCATAGTCGTGGTTGTTATAATCATAGTCGTGGTTGCTTTAATCATGGTCGTGGTTATATTCATGGTCGTTGTTATAATCATAGTCGTGGTTGTTATAATCATAGTCGTGGTTGCTTTAATCATGGTCGTGGTTGTTATAATCATGGTCGTTGTTATAATCATATTCGTGGTTGTTATAATTATGGTCGTGGTTGTCATAATCATGGTTCGTGGTTATAGTCATGGTCGTGGTTGTTATAATCATGGTCGTGGTTGTTATAATCATGGTCCTGGTTATTAGGTACTGTAAGTATCTAGTATACTATAGGAAGGAATAGAATAAAAGTTAGAATAATTAGTTAAAGAAATATTCGCCACAAGGAGAGGGTAAAATCATAAAAAAAAATTATTATGAATCACCGATGATCATTCCGAGATAAATTATATTATGAAGAGAAGTGACCTTGATTCTGGTTAGATTAGTCACCATCCGCTTAAGTCATCACCTGTGTTAAGTCATCATAGTCATCATGCGCGTTAGTCAGTTCTAGGCCCATCTCACACGACTGACCGACCATCGATGTTCTTTCCGCGCGAGGGTGTTACTTTTTAATGCATATTATTATTTACGCTGGTGGATGTAAGACCAGCTACCCTCACTGACGCAGCTATGGTCAATTTGGTGTTATACTTGTTTATAAATGCCTTCTAATCTGTCTCAAGTCTGTCCGTCCTGTCTATTATCATCCCAACTGCCTGTGGAGGAGTTG
>NW_024721806.1:0-20010 GCF_018991925.1 Homarus americanus | reverse complement strand
TTTATTTATTGTTGTCGTTGGTGTGTTTTTTTATACCGGGATGTGTGTTATGATGTTTGACTTAATTATATTCACGAAAATGGAGTCAAGACAAATGTTGGACACGTTGATGTGAAGTAACACAGTAAATGATGTTGTTTGTGTTGCTGTGTTATTTATTTATTGTGTTTCTTTATTCTTTTCTGTTTATTTTGTTTTATTTAGTTTTATTGTAGTAATTGTTATGCTTTTTTTTATTCTTACTTATTTTCATTTTACTGTTTATTCGTTTTCTTATTTTCATTTTATTGTTCAATAATTTTCCATTCATTCTTATTTATTTATCTCGTTGGTGTATTTTATTTATTTGTTATTCTCTTAGGTATTTCACATTTACATTAATTAATCTTCAAATCATTGGTTGCTATTTTAATCATACTAGTTTAATGTTCACCTCAGCGGTCAACTGGCTTATGTCTAAACAATGTCTACCACTGTTTTAGCCAGACTTAGTTATGAGACTTGTAATTCAACCAAGATTAAGTTTTATAGAGTTTGTATTTAAGGATTATTCTCCTATACTTCTCTTAGATTCTGAATATATTTTTGTTTCATTATTTCAGTGCATTGTAATGTGTAGTTAGTTACACTATAGATATATAATAATTGCTTTAAGTTTGGTTGGGAGTGTGGAAGGTGTTGTGTGTGATGTACAGGTGTGTACAGGTGGTGGTTACACCTGACTTCGAGGCAGGTGTGTATAGGTGCCGGATACACCTATGGTTACAACACAGGTGTATCCGGCAGCAGTAGTAACAAAGGGGCTATATGGGCTCCGGCGGCCATGTCGTGACACCGGCCGGCAGAATCCCCCGGTGAAAAAGGGAAACAAGATGGCCGTCCCCCATTCTATATGTAAACAACTCGACCTGAAATGTTGTTTATTGGACATTTTTCTCATTAGGGAGTCGAACCCTGGTTTTGAGTTGGTGTTCAGCTACCGTGGCTGACGGCCATCACCTGTGATTCAACTGGTAGAATTAAGTGTAATAATAATAATAATAATAATAATAATAATAATAATAATAATAATAATAATAATAATAATAATAATAATAATAATAATAATTAATAATAATAATAATAATTAACGGTTTATTGAAAGAGCTTGGCAGCCAGAAGGCTGAAAATATACAGTTACATATTTGGGGAATGGGTTTCGAATTACAAATAATATACAAGTAACATAAGTGATACAAATAAGATATATAATAACTAGATGGGGAAAAGCTCAAACTACAGTGCATTTCAACATAGTGACAGTGCAAGAAGTAGTATTTACTGGGAGTGAATACACTGGTTTATTACAAGTTATTGATAATTTTTACAATGGTTGGGACTGGGCTGTTCTCATAGCGATCAGTTCGTGCACCTATGGGCTGGATGCGGTTGTGGTGTCAAACAGCAATTCTCGGGCTAGGGATCTCAGGTGGTAGTAGGAGCCGGTGTCGAGGATGGTGTAGAAGCTTCTTACCAAATTTGCAGATGAGGTCGTGGTGATGGTCAGTGAGAGTCGAAAAGGTCAGTGTGTTGAGCGCTTCTTGATATGTGGAGTAGGAAGGGGAGAGAATAATCTTGCATGCCCTCTTTTGCACTTTTACTAGGTGGGCATCTTATCAAATGAACCCCTGTCCTAATGGGCCCTAGTCCTAATGGGGCCCAGTCCTATTGGGTCCCAGTTTTAATGGGCCCCAATTCTAATGGGTCACATTTCCAATGGTTCTCAGTCCTAATGAGCCTCAGTCCAAAGATACCACAGGCCTAATGGTTCCAGTCTTAATAGGCCTCAGTCTTAATGAGTCCCAATCCTGACGGCTCTCAATACCAATGGGCCTCAGTCCTAATAGTTTAAGGTTGGGACCCATTAAAGCTGGCTTCTATTTACCTTACAAGCACTGTGTTCTACCGTGTCATCCCGTGTGTGTGTGATTTCCCGTGTCAGGTGGTATAATACGCAGGTGAGTGGCTGCCAGGTAGGGTGGGTGAGGGTGGGCACCTTGATGCAGGGGAAGGTGAGTTCCTGATGCTGATTCACACCAGTGTCATGATGAGGTAATCTTATCACCTTATTAGTGTACGATGAGTGGGTGGGCGTGGTGTGGAGGGGTGGGGGCGCGTAAGGGGTGGACAGCAAGGGGCGTGGTGTATGGTGGGGGGAGGGTAAGGGGCGTGTAGGGGTAGCTAAGTGGGCGTGTTGAGTTGGGCAAGAGGGAGGCGTGGTGGGTGTAGGGGCGTGTATAGTAGGCGGGAAGTGGCGTGGCACTGTGATGGCGCGCGCCACTAATCACTCTGACCTTACTGAACACAACCCATTATACAGCATTTTTAGTGTTGCTTCCGTCAGCCTCACAGTCAAACACACTATTTACATTTTCTCTTCACATATATTTTATTTTATTCGTTTCAAGTGGGACTCGAATTTCAGCCTTGGAGTTGAAGAGGAATTTTTTTAGGAGAAGTTGAAAAGAAATCGTGTTTAGTTGAAGACGAATGTGTTCTTATATAAAAGTGAAGGAATTAACCAGACGTGTTTGATTGTTTGGGCGTCTCTATCTCTCACACTCGAGTCCAAGATGTCCCCCTTGAGGACGGTGTTCGTGTAGCGTCGTCAAACTCGCTCTTGGTTTTTATTCAGCAGGAAGAGCTACACCCGCCACCTGGTGTTGGCCGTGTTTGGTGACCATCTTATTAACAAGGCCGCTCTCTCGTGCCTTGTCCACACGCCACCCCCCCACCTCCATATTGTACCGTTTTGTCCTTTATTAACGGTGGTGTTACTACAGGCAGCGTGGTGTGGGGGGAGGGCTGCTGCTTCAGATTGTTCAGTCTTTGACGTGTAACACAAAACGTGAGATGTTGTGGTCCTTCACTACCTCACAACACACACACATCTCCTAGTTACCACATGCTGTTGTTATTAAAGCTCCACCAATGAGTAAGCGTCGCTGTCTCGTCCTTTGCTCCGCCGACCATTACAGTGTGTAGCTGTAGGACTCGCCGCCGTGTTTGTTTCATGTAGCGACACTAAACTCCCGGAAATTTGGAGGTGTTAAGCTGGAGCGTTTGAGCTGTTGTTGTGGTCACCTTGTTGATGTTTTGTAGGTCCGTGTTGGCTGAGGATTGTTGTTAGTGTTTCTTAAGGCATTAATAAACTAGTCATGAGGTTCTATAGGAATTATATCCTGCTGTTTTTTTCGTTCTTGTTCTTCTTATTGTTGTTGTTGTTCTTCAGTTGCATAATTCGAGTTGTGATTATCAGTAGAAGTTTGACGGGCTGGATTCTCTTATCGTTTCTTTAATTCATAAACAAGAACCGTAAACACAAGAGCAAAACAAAGACATAACAAATGAACTAAAAACAAATATATTGAAGGTTTAAATTTCTGGGATAGATTTAAATAGATTTTGGGTATATTTTCTCGTTCTTGGAGGTCAGGCCAGGTCAGGTCAGGTCATGTCATGTTAGGTGTACGGAATACGCTCGCAGAGGTGGTCAGATGCCTTGGGAATATTGCAGAGTAATTGAGGTCAGGTCAGGTGGCCTCAATACCTGCTTCAAGGTGTAATAGAGGTGAAAAATAATGGGTTTCTTGATTGGATCTGGTTAAGTCAGGTCAGGTAAAGTCAGATACAGAGGCTGGGTGTATGACTGTGGGTTGATGGGTAAATGACTGTGGGTTGGTGGGTGTATGACTGTGGGTTGGTGGGTGTATGACTGTGGGTTGGTGGGTGTATGACTGTGGGTTGGTGGGTGTATGACAGTGGTGACAAGGATTATTTGAGCTTGACAAAATTTAGATAGATAGAAGCGTGGTTTAGTCTTGTTCAGTTTAGTTTAAATTGTGTTTAGGTTAGGTTGGGTCATGTCAGGTACAGAGTTTGGCCAGGGTCAGGTGGGGTTAGGTACAGAGGCTGGCCAGAGTCAGGCATAGAGACTTTCCAGGGTAGGGTCAGGCACAGAGGCTGGCCAGGGTAGGGACAGGTAGGGAGGCTGGCCAGGGTAGGATCAGGTAGGGAGGCTGGCCAGGGTAGGGGCAGGCAGGGAGAGCCCGGGGGTGGCGGTAATGAGGGGAGGGGAGCCGGGGTCATATTGATCGTGAGGGCGAGGCAAGGCGCGCCGCCATCGCTGTCCCACGCCACCATCCCCCTGCCCACCACGCCCCCTTCTGCCCGCTCCCGACACCACGCCCCCTTCTGCCTATTACCACGCCACGCCTCCTCCTCTGTCTACTACTGCAACACCACGCCCCCTTCTGCCTACTACCACGCCACGCCTCCTGTCTACTACCACGCCACGCCGCCTCCTGTCTACTACAACACAACGCCTCCTCCTGCCTACTACAACACCACGCCTCCTCCTGCCTACTACCACGCCACGCCTCCTCCTGCCTACTACAACACCACGCCTCCTCCTGCCTACTAACACGCCACGCCTCCTCCTGCCTACTACAACACCACGCCTCCTCCTGCCTACTACACCACGCCTCCTCCTGCCTACTACTGCCACGCCTCCTCCTGCCTACTACCACGCCTCCTCCTGCCTACTACAACACCACGCCTCTCCTGCCTACTACAACACCACGCCTCCTCCTGCCTACTACCACGCACACGCCTCCTCCTGCCTACTACCACGCCACGCCTCCTCCTGCTTACTACAACACCACGCCCCCTTCTGCCTACTACAACACTACGCCTCCTCCTGCCTACTACCACGCCACACCTCCTCCTGTCTACTACAACACCACGCCTCCTCACCTACTACTTTCCTCTCAGACATCTTGCCCTCTAATGCCCACTCTCCTTTTGACACTCCCGCTCCCCTCCTTCTGTGACACAACCCTCCCCCTTCCAGAACGCATCTCTCCCTCTTTCCCTCCCATGATAATCCCCCTCCCGTTCCCATGACACAATCCTCCCCTCCCTTTCTCCCTTACAGGATACAATCGCTCCCTTCCCCCTCTCCCCTCCCCTCTCTTTTCCCTCACCACAATCCTTTTCAGCGTAATAAATTGGGGAAAATCCTACCAGCTTCAGTTCCTTCACGTTTTAATTCCCTAGACTCTGATTCTCAAAGGCCCTCCCGTGGAAATATCCTCCCCTCTTAAGTGAAGAATTTAGGATGCGTCTATTTGGTCCTCTACAGCATACTACAGAAGGATGTCGGTCAAAATGGCGTCGAAACTACACCGAGACTTTTTTAATGACTTGGATGTGTGTTTTATTTATTTATTTTCCTCCTAAGTTACGAGGGAAAAAATTGATGGACGATTGTTTGAGGATTTTGGTGTTTTATGGTGGAATTTTTTTTTTGTTCATCAGTTGGTGGATATATAATTCAACCGGTCGAGTCATTACTTAAGACACAGTGCATCGTAACTCACCTTCACCTGTCCCCACGGTAGCCACTCATCACCCTCCGCCCGCTACACCTGAACGGCCAGCCATCCACTTACTGCCAATGTTCTCAAAGATTTGTACCCCGAAAAAATTTCCTCTCGATCGTCTGTTTATGGTAAGAACGACGGTGCCATCTTACTGTGAGAGTGCCACCTGTTGTCCTACAATCGCTGAGGTGAGGCACTATAATGCTGCCTCAAGCCTCCAGTTGGAAATTTGTCTTACGAGAGTTACTGAATTGGCTTAAAATAACTTAAGATAGAATGAGTTTGTGATTAGTGTAGTGTGTGTAAAGTTCCATTAGGTTGACCTCGCTGATCTCCCGGGCCGTATTGGCAGTCTTATCTGAATTCAGGGTTCGACCCCCACTAGTAGAGGGTCCAGGTGGGATATTTCAGGATGAGTTGTTGACATGTAGGATGGGGGGGCCCCCATCTTGTTTACCTTTTGCTGGGGGATTCTGACGGCCGGTGTCACGACATGGCCGCCTAAGCCTACCAACACTGTGTTACGTGGCCCTGGGTGTGTTGAGTATATGTGGAGGGTGTTTAGCGGAGGTGTTGATGTGTACTCCACCAATGTGTGTTATACCTGTTTCAACTACACTGCTTAGAAATACACCCCCTACACCTGTCACACCCCCTACACCTGTCACACCCCCTACACCTGTCACTCCCCCTATAACTGTCACTCCCCCTATACCTGTCACTCCACTTACACCTGTCATTCCACTTACACCTGTCACTCCACTTACACCTGTCACTCCACTTACACCTGTCACTCCCCCTATACCTGTCACTCCCCCTATACCTGTCACTCCCCCTACACCTGTCACTCCCCCTATACCTGTCACTCCCCCTACACCTGTCACTCCCCCTACACCTGTCACTCCCCACACCTGTCACCCCCACACCTGTCACCTCCCCACACCTGTCACTCCACACCCCCCTTACACCCTGTCACTCCCCTACACCCGTCAACTCCACACCCTGTCACTCCCCTACACCTGTCACCTCACACCCGTCATTCCTCCCTACGAACCCGTCACTCCCCCACACCTGTCACTCCCCTACACCCAGCATCTCTTACACCCGTCACCCCTGGCCATACCTGTCACTCCCCACACCTGTCACTCCCCACACCTGTCACTCCCCACACCTGTCACTCCCCTACACCTGTTCACCCCCCCCCCCACACCTGTCACTCTCCCCACACCTGTCACTCCCCCTACACCTGCCACCCCCCTTACACCTGGGTCACTCCCCACACCCAACTCCCCACACCCGTCACCCCCCCCCCACACCTGTCATTCTCCTCCCCACACCTGTCACCCCCACACCTGTCACTCCCCCCCACACCTGTTACCCCCACACCTGTCATTCCCCATACCTGTCACTCCCCCCTATACCTGTCACCCCCCTACACCCGTCACTCCCCACACCTGTTACCCCTACACCTGTCACTCCCCCTACATCTGTCACTCCCCCTACATCTGTCACTCCCCCTACACCTGTCACTGATTTCACTCCTTGGAACTACCCCGCCTGTCTCACCTGTATACTCGCTGCAGTGTCACCTGTTAAATGACGCTAATTACAGGAGATCTACTCAACACCAACACATGCTGTCATAAACAAACTCTACCGTGATATAGTTCAGGTTAACATGTATACAATACTAATAAATTGATATATAGGAAGTTATAGTGTAATTATATCCCATATTAATAAATCCTATAATTCATAATGTTAATGAAAATATTGTGTTATCTATAGTTATCTTCTGTATTGACACTTATCTCGTTATCACCTGCTAGTTTTTTCGTTATCAGCTATTAATCTTTTGTTTATATGCCTTGTTTATCTTATTGTGGTTTGTTTATTCCCGTGTTTGTGTTTAGTCTCTGCCGCTTGGGTTTTCTTTGTATTTTTGTCGTTATCGTAATTTTTTCTTTCGTTATTTGTTGTTATTCTCTCTCTCTCTCTCTCTCTCTCTCTCTCTCTCTCTCTCTCTCTCTCATGATAAAAAACTGATCGACTTGTACCTGTGGTTCTTGTTTGTGTTTTAATTGTTAATTTAATACAACTTTTTATCTTATTTCTAATTTCTACTGTTGTTCCAGCCACATGTTGTATTGTTAATAATAATAATAATACTAATAATAATAATAATAATAATAATAATAATAATAATAATTATAATAATACGGTAATAATAATAATAAAAATAATGATGATAATAATAATAATTGAGACGATAATTATTAAAATATGGAGGCAGGAGGAGGAAGAGGGAAGGAATGATGATAGTTGAGAAGATGACAATAGTAATGATAATGCTGGTTGTGGTAGTGATGGTAATATTATACACGTAACAATAATGGTTGCCCTTCGTGTACGAGGATGGCCGGCTCTAGAGCAATCTAGGCGTGAATTTGTTTAAGGTGTTAGAATCTGTCGCCAACACCACAACCACACCCTAAGTTAACGAGTTGTATGTCCCAGTTTCAATGAATAGTCCGAGAAGACCGGACAACTCGGCAACTGCACTGGCTAACCATTATTCCAGAATAAGATCCGCAAATCGATTAACATCCAGGTTCCCATTTACTGGTAAATAGAAAGCCAAATGACGTAAAAAAAAAGCTCATAGTTTCACTCCGTCCGGGAATCGAACAGGGGTCCACTCGCTTGCAAGGCGAGTATGCTGACTATTACACCACAGGTTGCCAAAATCACGTTTAGTAAAATTTTTTTTTTTTTTTCGTGCTGGTCAAGCCCCGACCAGAGGTTAGCTAGACCCCCGGACAACTCTTTCGGAGCTTGACCAGCACGTCGTATTGGTAATATTATCTCGACTTGATTATATGTTACACATTCACTTGTGAGTTTTTCAATGTTTTGTTTTGTATAATATTTACTTATTCTAAGCTAAATGTTAACAAATAAATGACTTAAATAATAAGAAAACAAACAAATAAAAGCGGAACTCCACCTAATATATACTGTATGTTACACTAAATAGGGATAATTGGCCATTAGTGATAACTTCTATGTATTTGTCTTTTTTAGAAGCCTTTGACTGGCCATAAACGATCCTGTAGATCATAAATATACATGTAAATGAATACCTTCATGCATAATGTAACCTGACCAGACCTAACCTAACTTAATCTAGTCTAGCCTGTTACGAGTTGGGGATTTAGAATATAGTTATACGTCTACCCAGATCCCAACAGGTAACAACAATAAAAAAACAAAGACAATCGGACTATAAAAGGGTAGACAAAGGATGTGAGTTTTCGTTGTGTATAATAAAGTACCATAAATTCCTTAACAAAATATTCAGCTTCCTATAAATTACCCTTAACCAAACTTAACCTAAACATTAACAGTATATACATATTTTTACAACATAAAAAATTTTGAAGCAAGTGGACGTGGGGGAGGCAATACAAAATACAAATACTTAAGTGAGGAGCTGAGATGGCTGACGAGTAAGGCTGAGTATTGTAGAAGACGGTAGGTAGTAGGGTGTGTCAATTTTGTCAACATGTTAAAAATTAAATTTGGTAGTCAAAATATTGTGCCTCATTATGTCTAAACTTGAGATTAGCAAACAAAAATGAATTGAAATAACCCTCACCTACATCAATTATACCTTAAAGTTTCAAATATCAGTATTTCAACAAATTAATGAGACTTGATTAGAATTATTCACTTGATATTAACTAATCTCATGTAAGCATATGGATTATGGAGTATTTTATGGTTCTATAGCTTGTGTACAATATGCATGTCAGAACATGAACATGAACAGGCTCTCCGTGTGGGACAGTTTAATTCTTGTTTTGACTTGTACCAAGCGTGAGGATAAGGCGCCCGGCTCACTCTCCTTCTAGATATCATAGACGGTGGTTTGCTCTCATTGCACTTGCACCTACTCTACCAGACGAATTCTACATTTTAATTATTGTAAGTAGGGCATATTGATTGTCGCAGTTACTTATATCATTGTATAAAACATTATGTTCTAAGAAATTATTATGTTATTTCTGTTACAGCATTTTTGATAAACAAATTGATATTTTTTGAAACAACAATTGAATTATGAAACATTGAAATATTTTTCTATTTGTCAGATAGTGTGAAGATGTCAAAATTGAAGACAAGAAGTCAGTTGTCAACCCACTTGAGCCTGCTAGTTGGTAAAGGGAAGGAGCTTCCTGTATCAGAACTTCCAACAGTGAGAGACATGCTAAGATTAGGGTTACTCCTTCGAGAAAAAAATGCAAAGGACAGAAGGAACTATACAGATAAAGAACTCATAAATGACATGATAGTCCCTCTTCTGCATCAATGGACAAAAGCTAATGCACTATTCAAACCACCTGTGATTAATCAGTGTCGAACTATTGAGGTAAAACTAACGAAATTATGGCACAAAGCAGTTGAAACATCACTTGGTAAAGGAAACTTGGCCAGGAAAAATGAATTTCTGCACACACTTGATACTCTGTTTGACATTTTGACCTGCAAGTGCTCCATACAATTATGTTCTGAATCCAACTGTTCTCACTCAGGTAAGAGAGAAAATAATTCCCACATTGATTGTGGTTGTCCTCGTGAAAAGAAGATCCCTGTTTTAGAGCTTGAATTTATAAAGGCACAGAGGACAAAGGCAGAAGGCCAAGGAAGTATGCAAATGGGTTCAATAGATTATTCAGAAACAAAGAAGCAGATTGCTAATGCCAAGAAGAGAGAACAAATCCGAGAGAGGGAACAAAAGAAGAAAATGAAGAGTGAAGAAGCCATCCAAAGAGAGGAAGAGCTGTGTCAAGATGTTTATCACTTCTTTGATAGTTCTTCTGATGAACAGGAAGCAACATCAGATGATAGTTCCAAAGAGCCATCTGAACCTTTACCAAAGAAAATGAAATACAACACAAGAAATATTTCAAACATTGCTTTAGCTAGTATTCGCCACAATGCTGGACTTCGTGAGGCTGCAGAAATTGCAACTGCCGCTTGGATAGATGCAGGCCTCATCAGCCGAGAGGATGTATCTTTGGTGATAGATCATAATAAAATTAGAAGAGCACAAGAAAAAATAATGAAGGAAATATCTGATCAGCATGAAAAAGATTTAAGCGAGGGAGGGCTCTCCTGTCTTTTGTTTGATGGAAGAATAGATGACACAAAAGTTTTGCTAGAAGTAGAGGGAGTGAACAGAAAGTTTCCAGGTCTCATCAAAGAAGAACACTACTCTGTCTGTTCTGAGCCTGGTGGTCGGTTTTTGTTTCACTTTGCTCCCGAAACTGAAGTAGAAGGGAAGAAACATGCAGAGGTCATTGCTGATCATATTTTATGTTGGGTTCAGGAGAGAGGACTTGGCAGTTCACTGCAGGCTGTTGGTGGAGATTCAACTGCAGTGAACACCGGATGGCAGGGGGGTGTAATGACGCATTTAGAGAAAAAACTAGGAAGAAGACTTGTTTGGATTGTATGTGATTTACATACAGGCGAGCTACCTCTTCGTCATCTCATCCAGGAACTTGATGGTCCTACAAAGAGCAACAACAAGTGGTCAGGTCCCCTTGGCTTCATGCTGGATGAAGCAACACAACTAGAAATAAATACAACCTTTCCAAAGGTCGAAGTTGGCCCTCCCCTTCCGGCGTTGTCTGAAGGAGTCATCAAAGATCTCAGCACAGATCAATCCTATGCTTATCGTATTGCCCAAGCAATAAGATCAGGAGAAGTGCCTCAGTCATTGGCTCTCTTGGAGATTGGACCTGTCAGTCACAGCCGTTGGTTAACTACAGCTCTTCGTTTCTGCAGGATTTGGATTTCCAAACACGAATTGAAGGGCAAAGTGCTGAAGAATTTGAGGTTAATTGTTGAATTTATTATTGGAGTTTATCTTCCCCAGTGGTTTAGTGTGAAACTTAATCCTATGTGGGTGGATGGGCCCAATCACCTTTTGTTTCAATTGCAGCTAGTAAGAACACAGAGGAAGGTAGTGAGGGACATCGTGTTACCTGTGGCAAGAAGGTCCGCTTGGTATGCTCGATCAGAAGCAGTTTTGCAAGCAATGCTTTGCAGTCAATGTACCAATCTCCGAACCGAGGCTGTAGAAGTCATTCTAAAGATTAGAGGAACGCTAATAGATGACGACCAGTTGGGAGACTGTTCGTTTCATTCAAGAAAAGTTCCCCCAATAAACGTCAATGCCACCAAATTGTCAGAATTGGTTGACTTGAGTTTGGAAGTCTTAGAGCCACCATTGACAACAAGTCTAACTAGCCAAGAATTGAGAAACCTTAAAGAGACTCCAATGCAGGTGCCGAAGTGGCCTTCCCACACTCAAAGTGTGGAGAGATGTGTGAAAATGGTCACAGAAGCAGCGGGCCATGTTTACAGCCACGAGAGGCGAGAAGGTTACATCAAAGCACAAATAGCAAGCAGACTACTGATGACAAGAAACCAAAGCAAAGAGAGTATGAAGGCATTGGTTACTTTCAAATAGACTACGGATAATAAAATATAATAATTTGAAACTTGAAACAGTAACATGTGTGCAAACGCTGGTTATGTTATAAATTCACAAATATGTACATTTAAAAATCCATTTGATGTAGGTAGGACTTATTATAAAAAAAAATTTATGCCAGAATATTGTTTTGCATGGTTAAAGACTACAATAAATTGCTACCAAATTACTCGATTTTCAATTTAGCCAGTTCACCCCCTAAATTGACACACCCTAGTAGGTAGTCACTGCACCGCAGGTTTAGAGGATAGATGATCCTGTGGTCACTTCCCAGAGCCAAGTGCTCTCTCCTCGAATTGGAGCTCACAAAGAAGACTTGGAGGAAGTGACGCAACAACCAGGATATGGAGAAGGGAAACCCCGGAGTGGTAACTAAGACGAGTCATACTCGTGTCTCGTCCCTAGATGGCGTTGCTCGTGGTGCTGGGTAGGTAGATCAGGACAATAGATGGCGTGGTTCGTAGTGCTGGGTGGAGGGGTTCGTAACACACCCCCCCTCCAAAGACCTCCGTAGCGCGGGCGCGAAGGAGGTGATCACCTGGTGCGTCTGGAGTGTAGCTGCTGCATTTCCACTGGAGCTCGGGATAAGGAGTCTGCAATCAGGTTGTCCACCCCCTTTATGTGCCGGACTTGTAGATTATAGGGCTGGGTGAGGAGAGCCCAGCGGAGGATTCGCTGGTTGGAGGTCTTGTTGGTTTGGATGAACGTGAGTGGGTTATGGTCGGTGAAGACTAGGGTTGTTTGTGGGCAAGACTGGAGGTAACATTCAAACTTTTTTATTGCCAACACCAGAGCCAGAGCCTCCTTCTCTATGGTCGAGTAGTTGGTCTGATGTTTTTTCAACTTGGCGGAGTAATATGCCACAGGGTGAAGAACATCAGTGGTTGGGTCGGGTTGTAGGAGCACAGCCCCCACTCCGACACCGCTAGCGTCGATTTGCAGATGGAAGGGCAAGGTGTAGTCAGGGGGGTGGACTACAGGCTTGGAGGCAAGGAAGGCTTTGAGGCGGTGGAAAGACTGGTCGCACTTCTGGTTCCAGATGTAAGGGACCGCAGAACTGGTAAGGTCTGTGAGGGGTTCGGCCACGCTGGAGAAGTTACTGCAGAACCGACGGTAGTAGCCGCACATCCCCAGGAAGCGCATGAGTTCCTTCCTCGTCCTTGGAGTGGGGAAGGACAAGATGGCTCTAACGTTTGCGTCCTTGGGTCTCACCATACCATGCCCAACGATATGTCCCAGGTAAGTCACTGAGGCACGGCCAAAAGCAGATTTAGCCAGGTTTATGGTGAATCCAGTCTCTTGCAGTCGTGCAAACAGTATCTCCAAACGCACCAGATGTTCGTCCCAGCTGTCCGACACCACCACCAGGTCATCCAGGTAGGCGAACGTCCCACCTAGGTCCTGAATAAGGTAGTTGATGGCCCTCTGGAATGTGGCCGGAGCATTAGAAAAGCCAAACGCCATAACCAAATATTGAAAAAGACCAAATGGAGTTATAAATGCCGAGATTATTTTTGCCCTATCCGTGAGTCCCACTTGATAATATCCTTTCAATAAGTCCACCGTACTGATAAATTTGGCACAGCCTATGCTGTCTATTATATCTTCAATCAAAGGTAAAGGGTAGGAGTCTGAGACAGTGACCTGGTTCACTTTACGATAATCGGTACAGAAACGAAAAGTGCCATCGGGTTTTGGAATGAGAAGGCAAGGTGAAGCCCAGGGGGAGGTACTAGGCTCAGCTAAGTTATGTTTTAACAAAAAATCTACCTCCTTTTTCATAATCTCTTTTTTTTGTGGATTTAGTCGATAGGCTGATTGCCTAATGGGTTGTACATCATCTGAGATTAGCTTAATATCATGTTTAAGTATATTGCAAAACCCTGGGAGGTCTGACGTGACTTTAGGAAATGTTGATAATAACTTAGTGAGATCTTTTGCTTGAGATGGATTCAGAACAGAAAAATACTCATCCAAGTTGTTGAGTATGTGACTGTTAGCAGGGTTTTCTTTAGGTAGAGGGAAGTCTAAATTCTCCAATAGGTCCATGTCATCTGTCTCCGGCTCCGGCCCTGACAAAACCGTATGCAATACAGGTTGGCTTATAGCCTCTGGGATGTCTTCCTCTGACTGCCTGGAATGGTAAAGTTTCATGAGATTAATGTGAACAAGTTGTGAATCTTTTCTGCGATCAGGAGTATGGACTATATAGTTGAGGGGAGATAGTTTATTAGCATCGACTTGAAAGTTTTGATGGAACCGTTCCAAGCAACCTTGGGACGGTGGGTGGTAAGCCGAAGATGTACAATGGTCCACACTGGGGTCTTTCATCACCTGTTTGAACAAAGATGGATCAGATTGTTGGGCTGTAATGAGCTCATCCTTACTAATGGTCTTATTGTACAGATCTTCTGTGGGTAGTAAGATATTGGAGGTGGCTTTAGATAAAGAGGGCCCATTTCGCACACTCTGTGACCGGGTGACAGCACAAGATGGGAAAAGATGAGGAATAGTTTCTTTAAGGTCAGTGGTGGAGTTGACAGGTAAGGGAGAGTCGACTGTCTTTATGTTAGGAACCACTAGATCTCCTACCAAGTCATTACCCAATAATAAATGAATGCCGCACACAGGCATTGGGTCTTTCCTTATGGCTATTTGCACTTCCCCAGTAATCAAGGGACATTGGAGGTGCACTTTAGCTAAAGGATAGGAAGAATGGGATGAGAGATCCGAAATTAGAACACTCTCATTAGTAAATGCGGTAGATATATCAGGAATGACGTTAAACAGGAGGATAGATTGTGCTGCGCCCGTATCACGTAGTATACGAATAGGGAAAGAACGAGACCCCTCTATGATTGAAATTTTTCCCTCATAGGTGAATGAAGAGAAGAGATCCTGATGGGGCCTTTCCACATTGGTATTTGATATTGGTTTGGATTTGGAATCCAGGTAACTACTTTTAGCAATTCGACACTTTGGGTGTTTACAACTCTGGATTGTATGGCCTGGGTTTTTACAGTAAGAACAAGTAAGCTTGGTTGCATCGGGGGGAGTAGGTGTGGGACCTTTCGACCTACCACTCACGCCCCAAAGGTTATCATCAGAGGATGACCTAACATGTCTGGAAGTACCACGTTCTCTACTGCCCAGTGACTCCACCAACAAAGCGTACGCATCAGCCAGCTCAGCAGCACGCCCTAAATTAACCTCTCCACGCTCCTCCACATGCTTCAAGATGTGAAATGGTATCTTGCTCTTCCACTCCTCCAGGACTACCAAGTTTAACAAATCTTGAAATGTGGAGGTCTCTGTAGCCTCTAACCACTTCTTAAAAAACCTAAGCTTTTCTTGAGCAAACTCAACAAAGGTGTGGGAAAATGGTTTGGTTAGTTTACGAAACTTCTGCCGGTATCCATCTGGCGTGATAGCATAAGAGGTGAGGATATTCTTTTTTACGTTATCATAGTCATCAGTCTGGTCTAAACAGTTATAAACTCTACGAGCCTTACCATATAATTTAGGAACTAACACTGACACCCACTGGTCCTTTGGCCACTCATTCTTCCCGGCTATTTTCTCAAAAGTCCTAAATGACCCGTCCATATCGGATTCATCAAACCCGGGAACAAGGGAAGAAGCAGTAGCAGGGTTAAAAGCAGCTAGTTTCTCTCTTAATGCCACTTCTTTTGATTTAAACTCCGATGTTAAGGTGACTTCTATCTCTCTTACCTGTAGTTCTTTCAGTCTAACCTCCTGCTCCAACTTGGCCCGTTCAATCATTTCCTCATGCTCCAACTTGGCCTGTTCTAACCTTCCCTCATGCTCCAACTTTTGCTCCAACTTGGCCTGTTCCAACTTTTCTCCATGCTGCAACTTGGCCTGCTCCAACTTTTCTTCATGCTGCAACTTGGCCTGCTCCAACTTGGCCTGTTCCAACTTTTCTTCATGCTCCAACTTGGCCTGCTGCTCCAACTTGGCCTGTTCCAACTTGGCCTGTTCCAACTTTTCCTCCTGCTCCAACTTGGCCTGTTCCAACTCATGTTCCAACTCGAGTTCTTTCATTTTGATTTGGAACTCGAACCTAGCTCGTTCTAGTTCTAAGGCGTCTATTCGTTGTGTTTCTTCTTGAGGGCTAGCCAGACCTGAGGCAACTTCTGAGTGAGGAGGGGTGGTGGATAGTGGTTGAAGTTTCTTGGACATGGGCGTTAATCTGTCAACAGCGGATTCTTTTAAAACTTCTTGTTGAACCAAAACTTCAATCACATGATTTTTTAACATTTCCTTAGTCAGTTGCTGTGAAAATGGGATATTGTAATAGTTGGCTATTTCTTTCCATTCTTTCTTCAGGATATTAACACGTAATTTAGCTACGGAAGGATTTTCAATAAAATCCTGGAGATCAAAACCTGAGGTGGCCATTGTTAAGAAAAATAGGATAAATTAACTAATTGTCAAAAGATAAGATAAGTGGATAACCCTAGAAAATATCACGGCAGTGGATAACCAGAAAGTCCCGAAAACTAACCAAGTTATACCTAGGGAAATTACACTTATGATAATTGTTCTTCTGAGAAGATCCTTAGATAAGGATAAGAGACTTGAAAGAGGTAGGGCGTATTACGGCATTAATATAAAGATCCGGATTAACAACCCTGATATACTTGAAAGAGGAAGGGCGTATTACGGCATTTATATAAAGATCCGGATTAACAACCCTGATAAATGGTATGATTGACCCCGAATGAGATAATGAGAAGAACAATAATGTAGGCTTTATAATTATGGGGTCCTGGTAGAGCGGGGCGTCCCAAGATATCACTTCACCCTAAACTAGTGACTATGGAACAGCCTACTCTGGAGTGAGGGTACGGCATTAAACAGATCCGGATTCTTCCCTTCACTCGATAAGACTTACTACACGACTGCCACGTGTAATAACAGGTAAGCCTTATGACACTTGGAACCTAATATCCTACGTCTGTCACTCTTACTGTACGATAATACCAATATATGCACACACATATGAAGGAAACTTTAAACCACCGTAAAGCAATTGTGAACAGAAGTGACTGGGAGGAATAATTAACACTGAGTAACAAGGGGGGGAAGGAGTATGGTACTTAAGGTCGAGTCCTGTCATGGTCGCCATTTGTTACGAGTTGGGGATTTAGAATATAGTTATACGTCTACCCAGATCCCAACAGGTAACAACAATAAAAAAACAAAGACAATCGGACAATAAAAGGGTAGACAAAGGATGTGAGTTTTCGTTGTGTATAATAAAGTACCATAAATTCCTTAACAAAATATTCAGCTTCCTATAAATTACCCTTAACCAAACTTAACCTAAACATTAACAGTATATACATATTAATACAACATAAAAATTTTTGAAGCAAGTGGACGTGGGGGAGGCAATACAAAATACAAATACTTAAGTGAGGAGCTGAGATGGCTGACGAGTAAGGCTGAGTATTGTAGAAGACGGTAGGTAGTCACTGCACCGCAGGTTTAGAGGATAGATGATCCTGTGGTCACTTCCCAGAGCCAAATGCTCTCTCCTCGAATTGGAGCTCACAAAGAAGACTTGGAGGAAGTGACGCAACAACCAGGATATGGAGAAGGGAAACCCCGGAGTGGTAACTAAGACGAGTCATACTCGTGTCTCGTCCCTAGATGACGTTGCTCGTGGTGCTGGGTAGGTAGATCAGGACAATAGATGGCGTGGTTCGTAGTGCTGGGTGGTGGGGTTCGTAACAAGCCTAACCTAACCTAACGTAACCTAACGTAATCTAGCCTTCTTGTTCTTGTTCTTGTCCTCCTCCTCCTCCTCCTCCTTCTTCTTCTTCTTCTTCTTCTTCTTCCTCCTCCTTCTTCTTCTTCTTCTTCTTCTTCTTCTTCTCCTTCTTCTCCTTCTCTTTCTCCTTCTCCGTCTCCTCCTTCTCCTTCTCCTCCTCCTCCTTCTCCTTCTCCTCCTCCTCCTCCTCCTCCTCCTCCTCCTCCCCCTCCTCCTCCTCCTCTGCTTTATATCATCATCAACTAAATTAAAATTCAAACGCCTTAACCTTACACACTGTGACCCTGGGTTGGAGAAGGGGGATGGGGGAGGGCGGGGGAAGACTCACCTAAATCACCCAGCAGGCGCTTTGTGACACCCAACAAGTGACCTTTGGGTGGGGGCAGTTTTCTCACCAGATCTAGACCAGTGGGCAGTGTTAACCCCCAAAGGTCCCCGAGGCAGGAGTGACCTTTGGGAAGTTTTGGGATTATAAATAGAGTTGTAGGAGGTGGAGGTGGTAGGTTAGTGAAGTCCTTGGTGGTTGTGGTTTGTTGAAGAGGGTCTGTTTTTTTATTGTTTTTATGTTTGTTTGATTGTTTTTATGTATGTTTGTTTGTTTTATTGTTTGTTTGTAATTTTTATTGTTTGTTTGTTTTGTTTTATTCTTCGTTTGACCGTTTTCTTGTTTGTTTGATAGGTTTGTTTGTTTTATTGTTTGTTGGTATGTTTGTTTGTTTTATTGTTTTTGTTTGTTTTATTGTTTGTTTTTTAGAATGATGTTTTTTGTGGTGTCATTATTGTTTGTGTTGTGTTGTTGCTTGCTTGTTTGTTTGTGATGTGTTGTTTGTTTGTGGTTGGTGTGTGTGTGAGAGAGAGAGTATCAACACAATTTCCATACCATATATTTACCAACAACTTTGTCATAACGTAACAGTGAGCCAGGGACTCTCTCTCTCTCTCATGATAAAAAACTGATCGACTTGTACCTGTGGTTCTTGTTTGTGTTTTAATTGTTAATTTAATACAACTTTTTATCTTATTTCTAATTTCTACTGTTGTTCCAGCCACATGTTGTATTGTTAATAATAATAATAATAATAATAATAATAATAATAATAATAATAATAATAATAATAATTATAATAATACGGTAATAATAATAATAAAAATAATGATGATAATAATAACAATTGAGACGATAATTATTAAAATATGGAGGCAGGAGGAGGAAGAGGGAAGGAATGATGATAGTTGAGAAGATGACAATAGTAGTGATAATGCTGGTTGTGGTAGTGATGGTAATATTATACACGTAACAATAATGGTTGCCCTTCGTGTACGAGGATGGCCGGCTCTAGAGCAACCTAGGCGTGAATTTGTTTAAGGTGTTAGAATCTGTCGCCAACACCACAACCACACCCTAAGTTAACGAGTTGTATGTCCCAGTTTCAATGAATAGTCCGAGAAGACCGGACAACTCGGCAACTGCACTGGTTAACCATTATTCCAGAATATGATCCGCAAATCGATTAACATCCAGGTTCCCATTTACTGGTAAATAGAAAGCCAAATGACTTAAAAAAAAATGCTCATAGTTTCACTCTGTCCGGGAATCGAACAGGGGTCCACTCGCTTGCAAGGCGAGCATGCTGACTATTACACCACAGGTTGCCAAAATCTCGTTTAGTAAAATTTTTTTTTTTTTTTCGTGCTGGTCAAGCCCCGACCAGAGGTTAGCTAGACCCCCGGACAACTCTTTCGGAGCTTGACCAGCACGTGGTATTGGTATTATTATCTGGACTTGTTTATATGTTACAAATTCACTTGTGAGTTTTTCAATGTTTTGTTTTGTATAATATTTACTTATTCTAAGCTAAATGTTAACAAATAAATGACTTAAATAATACGAAAACAAACAAATAAAAGCGGAACTCCATCTAATATATTCTGTATGTTACACTAAATAGGGATAATTGGCCATTAGTGATAACTTCTATGTATTTGTCTTTTCTAGAAGCCTTTGACTGGCCATAAACGATCCTGTAGATCATAAATATACATATAAATGAATACCTTCATGCATAATGTAACCTGACCAGACCTAACCTAACTTCTTCTTCTTCTTCTTCTTCTTCTTCTTCTTCTTCTTCTTCTTCTTCTTCTTCTTCTTCTTCTTCTTCTTCTTCTTCTTCTTCTTCTTCTTCTTCTTCTTCTTCTTCTTCTTTCTTCTTCTTCTTCTT
>NW_024721805.1:0-9430 GCF_018991925.1 Homarus americanus | reverse complement strand
CCTGGTGGAGTGAGGTGTTGATTATATGTAGAAGTCCACGTGCTCTATTGGGCTAATGAAATATATATGGATCCTTGTGTTTCCAAGTCGGATTTGGTAAAACGTTGCTCTGATCACCTAAGCGGCACGGATGGTCCCCATTAGAGGTTCACAGCGCCATAAGCGCGTTGAACAGGCTTTGTGTGAAATATAGCAGTCTAGGACTGCTTTTATTGTCCTGGTGGCCCAAAGGTAGCGTTCCCCGGTCACAATTAGAAGATCGTGGGTTCGAATCCATGTGGGGTGAGGTGTTGATTATATGGAGAAGCCGCGTGCTTTATTGGGGAAATTTAATATATATGGATCCTCGTGTTTTGAAGCCGGATCTGGTAAAACGTTGCTCTGATCACCTAAGCGGCACGGGTGGTCCCCATTAGAGGTTTACGGCGCCATAAGCTCGTTGATCGGCTTTGTTTGATATATAGTTGAGTCTAGGACTGCTTTTATTGTCCTGGTGGCCAAGAGGTAGCATACCCCGGTCACAATTATAAGATCGTGGGTTTGAATCCTGGTGGGGTGAGGTGTTGATTATATGTAGAAGTCCGAGTGCTTTATTGGGTAAATGAAATATATATGGATCCTCGTGTATCCAAGCCGGATCTGGTAAAACGTTGCTCTGATCACCTAAGCGGCACGGGTGGTCCCCAATAGTGGTTCACGGTGACATAAGCTCGTTGAACAGGCTTTATGTGAAATATAACAGAGTCTAGGACTGCTTATAGTGTCCTGGTGGCCCATAGGTAGCGTTCCTCGGTCACAATTATAAGATCGTGGGTTCGAATCCTAGTGGGGTGAGGTGTTGATTATATGTAGAAGTGCGCGTGCTTTATTGGGTTAATGAAATATATATGGATCCTCGTGTTTCCAAGACGGATTTGGTAAAACGTTGCTCTGATCAATATGTTTTATGGGTGGTCCCCATTAGAGAATCACGGCGCCATAAGCTCGTTGAACAGGCTTAGTGTGAAATATAGCAGAGTTTAGGACTGCTTTTATTGTCCTGGTGGCCCAGAGGTAGCGTTCCCCGGTCACAATTATAAGATCGTGGGGTCAAATCCTGGTGGGGTGAGGTGTTGATTATATGTAGAAATCCGCGTGCTTTATGGGGCTAATGAAATATATATGGATCCTAGTGTTTCGAAGCGGCATTTGGTTAAACGTTGCTCTGATCACCTAAGGGCACGGGTGGTCCCCTATAGTGGTTCACAGCGCCATAAGCTCGTTGAACAGGCTTTGTGTGAAATATAACAGAGTCTAGGACTGCTTATAGTGTCCTGGTGGCCCATAGGTAGCGTTTCTCGGTCACAATTATAAGATCGTGGGTTCGAATCCTGGTGGAGTGAGGTGTTGATTATATGTAGAAGGCCGCGTGCTCTATTGGGCTAATGAAATATATATGGATCCTTGTGTTTCGAAGTCGGATTTGGTAAAACGTTGCTCTGATCACCTAAGCGGCACGGATGGTCCCCATTAGAGGTTCACAGCGCCATAAGCTCGTTGAACAGGCTTTTTGTGAAATATAGCAGAGTCTAGGACTACTTTTATTGTCCTGGTGGCCCAGAGGTAGCGTTCCCCGGTCACAATTAGAAGATCGTGGATTCGAATACTGGTGGGGTGAGGTGTTGATCATATGTAGCTGCTGTTTTATTGGGCAAATAAATATATATGATCTCGTGTTTCAGCGCCGTGACTTAAAAACGTTGCTCTGATCACCTAAGCTGCACGGGTGGTCCCTAGCCAGAGGTTCGCCACGTTTACAAGCCTGCTAAACAGGCTTTGTGTGAAATATGGCAGAGTCTAGGACTGCTTTTATTGTCCTGGTGGCCCAGAGGTAGCGTTCCCCGGTCACAATTATAAGATCGTGGCTTCAAATCCTGGTGGGGTGAGGCGTTGATTATATGTAGAAGTCCGCGTGCTTTATTGGGCTAATGAAATATATATGGATCCTTGTGTTTCGAAGCCGCATTTGGTAAAACGTTGCTCTGATTACCTACGCGGCATGGGTGGTCTTCTATAGTGGTTCACAGCGCCATAAGCTCGTTGAACAGGCTTTGTGTGAAATATAGTAGAGTCTAGGACTGCTTTTATTGTCTTGGTGGCCCAGAGGTAGCATACCCCGGTCACAAATATAAGATCGTGGGTTTGAATCCTGGTGGGGTGAGGTGTTGATTATATGTAGTAGCCCGAGTTCTTTATTGGGCTAATGAAATATATATGGATCCTCGTTTTTCCAAGCCGGATTTGGTAAAACGTTGCTCTTATCACCTAAGCGGCACGGGTGGTCCCCAATAGTGGTTCACGGTGCCATAAGCTCGTTGAACAGGCTATATGTGAAATATAACAGAGTCTAGGACTGCTTATAGTGTCCTGATGGCCCATAGGTAGCGTTCCTCGGTCACAATTATAAGATCGTCGGTTTGAATCCTAGTGGGGTGAGGTGTTGATTATATGTAGAAGTCCGCGTGCTTTATTGGGCTAATGAAATATATATGGATCCTCGTGTATCGAAGCCGGATTTGGTAAAACGTTGGATTGATCACCTAAGCGGCACGGATGGTCCCCATTAGAGGTTCTCAGCGCCATAAGCTCGTTGAACAGGCTTTGTGTGAAAATTAGCAGAGTCTAGGACTGATTTTATTTTCCTGGTGGCCCAGAGGTAGCGTTCCCCGGTCACAATTATAAGATCATGGGTTCAAATCCTGGTGGTGTGAGGTGTTGATTATATGTAGAAGTCCGCGTGCTTTATTGGGCTAATGAAATATATATGGATCCTAGTGTTTCGAAGCCGCATTTTGTAAAACGTTGCTCTGATCACCTAAGCGGCACGGGTGGTCCCCTATAGTGGTTCACAGCGCCATAAGCTCGTTGAACAGGCTTTGTGTGAAATATAACAGAGTCTAGGACTGTTTATAGTGTCCTGGTGGCCCATAGGTAGCGTTCCTCGGTCACAATTATAAGATCGTGGGTTCGAATCCTAGTGGAGTGAGGTGTTGATTATATGTAGAACTCCGCGTGCTCTATTGGGATAATGAAATATATATGGATCCTTGTGTTTCTAAGCCGGATTTGGTAAAACGTTGCTCTGATCACCTAAGTAACGGGTATTCCCTTTAGTGGTTCACAGCGCCAAGGCCTGCTGAACAGGCTTTGGTGTGAAATATAGCAGAGTGCCCAGGACTGCTTATTGTCCCAGGCCCAGGAGAAGGTTCCTGGGTCACAATTAGAAGATCGGGTCTGAATCCTGGTGGGGTGACGTGTTGATTATATGTAGAAGCCGCGTGCTTTATTGGGCAAATGAAATATATATGGATCCTCGTGTTTTGAAGCTGCATTTGGTAAAGCGTTGCTCTGATCACCTAAGCGGCACGGGTGGTCCCCATTAGAGGTTCACGGCGCCATAAGCTCGTTGAACAGGCTTTGTGTGAAATATAGCAGAGTCTAGGACTGCTTTTATTGTCCTGGTGGCCAAGAGGTATCGTTCCCCGGTCACAATTATAAGACCGTGGGTTTGAATCCGGGTGGGGTGAGATGTTGATTATATGTAGAAGTCCGAGTGCTTTATTGGGCGAATGAAATATATTTGAATCCTCGTGTTTCGAAGCTGCATTTGGTAAGACGTTGCTCTGATCACATAAGCGGCACGTGTGGTCCCCATTAGAGGTTCACGGCGCCATAAGCTCGTTGAACAGGATTTGTGTGAAATATAGCAGAGTCTAGGAATTCTTTTATTGTCCTGGTGGCCCATAGGTAGCGTTCCTCAGTCACAATTATAAGATCGTGGGTTCGAATCCTGGTGGAGTGAGGTGTTGATTATATGTAGAAGTCCGCGTGCTTTATTGGGTTAATGTAATATATGTGGGTCCTCGTGTTTCGAAGCCGGATTTGGTAAAACGTTGCTCTGATCACCTAAGTGGCACGGATGGTCCCCATTAGAGGTTCACAGCGCCATAAGCTCGTTGAACAGGCTTTGTGTGAAATATAGCAGAGTCTAGGACTGCTTTTATCGTCCTGGTTGCCTGTAGGAGCATGCCTCGTCACACAAAAAGACGTGGGCCCGAATCCTGTGGGGTGAGGTGCTGATTATATGCAGTCCGCTGCAAGGCTTTGGCTGGGCAAGGTTAATGAAACATATGTCCTCGTGTCGAAGCCGGACGGCAAAACGCAGCCTAATCACCCATGGCACCTTGGATGGTCCCTTATGAGTGTCTGACGGCTACAAGCCTGCTGGAACAGGCTTGTGAAATATAGAGTCTAGACTGCTTATTGTCCTGGTGGCCCAGGTAAAGGTTCCCCCTGGCCGCCACCACAGGGAAGATCGTGGCTCCGAACTGGTGGAGTGAGGAAAGGATTAAATGTAGAAGGTCGCTGCGGCTTTATTGGGCTAATGAAATATATATGGATCCTCGTGTTTCGAAGCTGCATTTGGTAAAACGTTGCTCTGATCACCTAAGCGGCACGGGTGGTTCCCATTAGAGGTTCACGGCGCCATAAGCTCCTTGAACAGGCTTTGTGTGAAATATAGCAGAGTCTAGGAATGCTTTTAGTGTCCTGGTGGCCCAGAGGTAGCGTTCCCCGTCACAATTAGAAGATCGTGGGTTCGAATCCTAGTGGGGTGGAGCAGGTTGATCATATGTGAGAAGCCGCCAGTTTTATTGGAGCAAATGAAACATAAGGCGATCCTCGTATTTGAAGCCGCATTTGCAAAACGTTGCTCTGATCACCTGCCGCAACGGGTGGTCCCCATTAGAGGTTCACGGCGCCATAAGCCGCCGCTGAACAAGCTTGTGTGAAATATGCGAGTCTGCGACCTTTTATTTTCCGGTGGCCCAGAGGTATGTTCTCGCCCGCCACTATAAGATTGTGGCCTAAAATCCCGGTAGTGAGGTTAATTATGTGTAGAAGTCCGCGGTTTATTGGGCCAATGAAACAGGAGGCGGATCCTCGTGTTTCGCCACATTTGCGTGTTGCTCTGATCACCTAAGCGGCACGGATGGTCCCCATTAGAGGTTCACAGCGCCATAAGCTCGTTAAACAGGCTTTGTGTGAAATACAGCAGAGTCTAGGACTGCTTTTATTGTCCTGGTGGCCCAGAGGTAGCGTTCCCCGGTCACAATTATAAGATCGTGGCTTCAAATCCTGGTGGGGTGAGGCGCTGATTATATGTAGAAGTCCGCGTGCTTTATTGGGCTAATGAAGTATATATGGATCCTAGTGTTTCGAAGCCGCATTTGGTAAAACGTTGCTCTGATCTCCTAAGCGGCACGGGTGGTCCCCTATAGTGGTTCACAGCGCCATAAGCTCGTTGAACAGGCTTTGTGTGAAATATAGTAGAGTCTAGGACTGCTTTTATTGTCCGTGTGGCCCAGAGGTAGCATACCCCGGTCACAATTATAAGATTGTGGGTTTGAATCCTGGTGGGGTGAGGTGTTGATTATATGTAGAAGTCCGATTGCATTATTGGGCTAATGAAATATATATGGATCCTCGTGTTTCCAAGCCGGATATGGTAAAACGTTGCTCTAATCACCTAAGCGGCATGGGTGGTCCCCATTAGAGGTTCATGGCGCTATAGTTTCGTTGAACAGGCTTTGTGTGAAATATAACAGAGTCTTGGACTGCTTATAGTATCCTGGTGGCCCATAGGTAGCGTTCCTCGGTCACAATTATAAGATCGTGGGTTCGAATCCTGGTGGAGTGAGGTGTTGAATATATGTATAAGTCCGCGTGCTCTTTTGGGCTAATGAAATATATATGGATCCTTGTGTTTCGAAGCCGGATTTGGTAAAACGTTGCTCTGATCACCTAAGCGGGACAGATGGTCCCCATTAGAGGTTCACAGCGCCATAAGCTCGTTGAACAGGCTTTGTGTGAAATATAGCAGAGTCTAGGACTGCTTTTAATGTCCTGGTGGCCCAGAGGTATCGTTCCCCGGTCACAATTAGAAGATCGTGGGTTCGAATCCTGGTGGGGTGAGGTGTTGATTATATGTAGAAGTCCGCGTGCTTTATTGGGCTAATGAAATATATATGGATCCTCGTGTTTTGAAGCCGCATTTGGTAAAACGCTGTTCAATTTGCCGCACGGGACAACCCGGCCAGAGTGTCTCATGCATGCCTACAAGGCTCATTATGAACAGGCCAGTAGAAATAAGGGCAGAGTGTAGGATCGTTTTTTATTGTCCCTCCTGGTGGCCCATAAGTAGCGTTCCCCGTCACAATTATAAGATCGTGGGTTCAAATCCTGGTGGGGTGAGGTGTTGATTATATGTAGAAGTCCGCCTGCTTTATTGGGCTAATGAAATATATATGGATCCTAGTGTTTCGAAGCCGCATTTGGTAAAACGTTGCTCTGATCACCTAAGGGGCACGGGTGTTCCCCTATTGTGGTTCACAGCGCCATAAGCTCGTTGAACAGGCTTTGTGTGAAAAATAACAGAGTCTAGGACTGCTTATAGTGTCCTGGTGGTCCATAGGTAGCGTTCCTTGGTCACAATTATAAGAGATCGCCTTAAACCTGCGGAGAGGAAAAGGGATTATATATCCGCGCTCTATTGATAATGAAATATAGGGATCCAAGTTTTGCCATCATTAAAATTGCTCAGATCACCTAAGCGCAACGGTGGTCCCTCATAGTGGTTCACAGCCACCATAAGCTCGTTGAACAGGCTTTGTGTGAAATATAACAGAAAGTCTAGACTGCTTATAGTGTCCTGGTGGCCCATAGGTAGCGTTCGGTCACAATTATAAGATCGTGGGTTCAACTTGGTGGAGTGAGAGGTGTTGATTATATGTAGAAGGCCGCGTGCTCTATTGGGCTAATGAAATATATATGGATCCTTGTGTTTCGAAGTCGGATTTGGTAAAACGTTGCTCTGATCACCTAAGCGGCACGGATGGTCCCCATTAGAGGTTCACAGCGCCATAAGCTCGTTGAACAGGCTTTTTGTGAAATATAGCAGAGTCTAGGACTACTTTTATTGTCCTGGTGGCCCAGAGGTAGCGTTCCCCGGTCACAATTAGAAGATCGTGGATTCGAATACTGGTGGGGTGAGGTGTTGATCATATGTAGAAGCCGCTTGCTTTATTGGGCAAAAGAAATATATATGGATCCTCGTGTTTCGAAGCCGCATTTGGTAAAACGTTGCTCTGATCACCTAAGCGGCACGGGTGGTCCCCATTAGAGGTTCACGGCGCCATAAGCTCGTTAAACAGGCTTTGTGTGAAATATGGCAGAGTCTAGGACTGCTTTTATTGTCCTGGTGGCCCAGAGGCAGCGTTCCCCGGTCACAATTATAAGATCGTGGCTTCAAATCCTGGTGGGGTGAGGCGTTGATTATATGTAGAAGTCCGCGTGCTTTATTGGGCTAATGAAATATATATGGATCCTTGTGTTTCGAAGCCGCATTTGGTAAAACGTTGCTCTGATCACCTACGCGGCATGGGTGGTCTTCTATAGTGGTTCACAGCGCCATAAGCTCGTTGAACTGGCTTTGTGTGAAATATAGTAGAGTCTAGGACTGCTTTTATTGTCTTGGTGGCCCAGAGGTAGCATACCCCGGTCACAAATATAAGATCGTGGGTTTGAATCCTGGTGGGGTGAGGTGTTGATTATATGGAGTAGCCCGAGTTCTTTATTGGGCTAATGAAATATATATGGATGATCGTGTTTCCAAGCCGGATTTGGTAAAACGTTGCTCTTATCACCTAAGCGGCACGGGTGGTCCCCAATAGTGGTTCACGGTGCCATAAGCTCGTTGAACAGGCTATATGTGAAATATAACAGAGTTCAGATCATGAAAAGAGGTGTCCTGGTGGCCTTATATAGGTAGCGTTCTCGGTCACAATTATAAGATCGTGGGTTTGAATCCTAGTAAGGAGGTGTTGATTATATGTGTCCGCGCATGGCTGGGCCATTAACACGAAATATATATGATCCCGTATCGGGCCGGACGGTGCCGATTGATCAACTGCATGATGTCCTGGCTAGAGGTTCTCAGCCTACAAGCCTGCTGAACAGGCTTTGTGAATTATAGCAGAGTCTAGACTGCTTTTATTGTCTCTGGTATTCAGAGGTAGCGTCTCGGTCACAAATTATAAGATCATGGGTTCAAACTTCCAGGTGTGGAGGTGTTGATTATATGGTAGTCCCGCGACAATAATGAAAATATATATGATCCTGAAGTGTTTCTGGAAGCTGATTTTGTAAAACGTTGCTCTGATCACCTAAGCGGCACGGGTGGTCCCCTATAGTGGTTCACAGCGCCATAAGCTCGTTGAACAGGCTTTGTGTGAAATATAACAGAGTCTAGGACAGCTTATAGTGTCCTGGTGGCCCATAGGTAGCGTTCCTCGGTCACAATTATAAGATAGTGGGTTCGAATCCTAGTGGAGTGAGGTGTTGATTATATGTAGAACTCCGCGTGCTCTATTGGGATAATGAAATATATATGGATCCTTGTGTTTCTAAGCCGGATTTGGTAAAACGTTGCTCTGATCACCTAAGCGGCACGGATGGTCCCCATTATAGGTTCACAGCACCATAAGCTCGTTGAACAGGCTTTGTGTGAAATATAGCAGAGTCTAGGACTGCTTTTATTGTCCTGGTTGCCCAGAGGTAGCGTTCCCCGGTCACAATTAGAAGATCGTGGGTTCGAATCCTGGTGGGGTGACGTGTTGATTATATGTAGAAGCCGCGTGCTTTATTGGGCAAATGAAATATATATGGATCCTCGTGTTTTGAAGCTGCATTTGGTAAAGCGTTGCTCTGATCACCTAAGCGGCACGGGTGGTCCCCATTAGAGGTTCACGGCGCCATAAGCTCGTTGAACAGGCTTTGTGTGAAATATAGCAGAGTCTAGGACTGCTTTTATTGTCCTGGTGGCCAAGAGGTATCGTTCCCCGGTCACAATTATAAGACCGTGTGTTTGAATCCGGGTGGGGTGAGGTGTTGATTATATGTAGAAGTCCGAGTGCTTTCTTGGGCTAATGAAATATATTTGAATCCTCGTGTTTCGAAGCTGCATTTGGTAAAACGTTGCTCTGATCACATAAGCGGCATGTGTGGTCCCCATTAGAGGTTCACGGCGCCATAAGCTCGTTGAACAGGATTTGTGTGAAATATAGCAGAGTCTAGGAATTCTTTTATTGTCCTGGTGGCCCATAGGTAGCGTTCCTCAGTCACAATTATAAGATCGTGGGTTCGAATCCTGGTGGAGTGAGGTGTTGATTATATGTAGAAGTCCGCGTGCTCTATTGGGATAATGAAATATATATGGATCCTTGTGTTTCTAAGCCGCATTTGGTTAAACGTTGCTCGGATCACCTAAGCGGCACGGGTGGTCCCCTATTGTGGTTCACAGCGCCATAAGCTCGTTGAACAGGCTTTGTGAAAT
>NW_024721804.1:0-9437 GCF_018991925.1 Homarus americanus | reverse complement strand
TGGGTGGGTGCAACAAACAAGAGCTAGTAACAAATAAATGTATAAAGAATAAGTAAGTAAATAAATAAATAAAATAAAAGAAAATACAATAAAATACAATAAAATAAAATAAATTGTTTACATGAAATAGGCGTGCTGCAAACATGAAATGAAGCCCAAACACACTCCATGTATGTCACTTTGCAGTGGGTGTAAAAGTACTCCACGCAGAATTTATTTATTTATTTATTATGTTTCGATTTAGTCCGGTTTCTACGCCAATAGAGAATGCAGATTATTATAATTTTTTTTTTTTTTTATTTCCCTCTCAATATATCACTGTCGGTAACTGTCTCTTTAACATGTAACTGTGGCTCCGATGGAGCCGATTAAGTTGTAGTAGTGGGATGGCGTGTTTGTTGTGCACGAGTAACCTCTTACTTGGAAGAGGTGTACTTGGTGACAGCCTTGGTGCCCTCAGACACGGCATGCTTGGCCAGTTCACCGGGCAGCAAGAGTCGGACAGCTGTCTGGATTTCCCGACTTGTAATGGTGGAGCGTTTGTTGTAGTGCGCCAGGCGGGAAGCCTCGGCAGCGATGCGCTCGAAGATGTCGTTCACGAAAGAGTTCATGATGGACATAGCTTTGGAGGAGACTCCTGTGTCGGGGTGCACTTGCTTCAGTACCTTGTAGATGTAGATGCTGTAGCTTTCCTTCCTCCTGCGCTTCTTCTTCTTGTCACCCTTGGCAATGGCCTTCTGGGCCTTTCCAGCCTTCTTGGCAGCCTTTCCGGAAGTTTTGGGAGGCATGGCGGCACAGTTACTCGTGGCGCGGAGCGAGAGAATTGAAAACTGGCCCGACTAACTTTTCCTTATATACCGAGCGGGCCGCTCAGGATCAGACTGGCTGCAGCTACGGCTCTCTTACATTGGTTGGGTCCGCGAGACGGCCACCTGGCCTGATCCTGAGCTTGGTATAAAAGACCAAGGTGGCGGGCGGAAATTTAACTCCTATCACGAAAAGCAGCAGCAGCAACATGTCAGGACGCGGCAAGGGAGGCAAGGTGAAGGGCAAGTCAAAGTCCCGTTCTAGCAGGGCCGGACTCCAGTTCCCCGTGGGTAGGATCCACCGTCTCTTGCGTAAAGGCAACTATGCTGAGCGTGTTGGTGCAGGTGCACCTGTGTACCTTGCAGCCGTCATGGAGTACCTGGCAGCAGAAGTGCTCGAGCTGGCCGGTAACGCCGCCCGCGACAACAAGAAGACCCGCATTATCCCGCGTCATCTTCAGCTTGCCATTCGCAATGACGAGGAGCTGAACAAGCTCCTGTCTGGAGTCACCATTGCCCAAGGGGGTGTCCTTCCTAACATCCAAGCTGTGCTCCTCCCCAAGAAGACAGAGAAGAAATAAGAACCCAAGGTTCGTTCACACAAGACAACCTAACCAAACAGGCTCCTTTCGGAGCCACAGGATATCACTTAAAGAGAGAAATATACGACATCAACGTTTTGCAGGATAACACTCTGTGGAAATTGAGTGTAAATGTTTTTGAATGGTGTAGATGTGAAGGGGTACTGCGGGGGCCTGGGGTGGGGGACTTAAACGGGACTTAGAAGGGCGCAGAAGCAGCAGCAGCAGCCAGGGAGGCGACCTTATTTTCACTCTGGTTCATTGACAGTACACATTTACCAGCAGCATACATTGGAGTCATATTGTAATTGTAGACTAATCAGTGTGGGCTAGCTAGCTAGCCAATTTGGGATAAACAGCAAGAATGTAATGTCCTCAATGAAGTAATGACATAGTTCAAGATACAATAAGTGAGGTGGCCTGAAGTCTTTGACAGTGTCCCATTCAATAATATAGTGCTTTAAAGGTGTATCACCAAGTTTACATGCTGAGTGTTCCGGTATGGGTACAGCGTTACTAACTTGCCAGATGTGTCTGTATCCTAACCTAATTCTGGCCACGACTACATCACACAGGCAGGCAGGCAGGAGCAAGTTGTTTGGACACTATTCCTAGCCCCCTTGGTCCCTGTTCACCTACCTACTGTAGCAGTAAGTAGGTACCTGTTGTAAATCGAAAGGTTGCGAATTCGTATTCAGGGAAAGTTGTAGGAGCTTCTAAACTTGAACTGACACAATCCGAGGAGTGGTGACCCGAGGATCACAGACACTATCTCTCCCTTCCTAACCTCCTGCTCCTTCCTCTGTCCTCCCAAAATTGAACCATGCTATCGCAAAGGTAATAATACAGGTAGAGACAACAACATATTTTCCTATTGTCTTATTATATATTAATAACAGAAACGCTGCCGCCATCCCGGAGGCTTTACATTGTCTCACTGTTCATTCCCTCCACAATTCTTCTTCTTCTTCTTCTTCTTCTTCTTCTTCTTCTTCTTCTTCTTCTTCTTCTTCTTCTTCTTCTTCTTCTTCTTCTTCTTCTTCTTCTTCTTCTTCTTCTTCTTTCTTCTTTCTTCTTTCTCCTCTTCCTTCCTCCCTTCTTCCTTCTTCTTCTTCTTCCTTCCTTCTTCTTCTTCTTCTTCTTCTTCTTCTTCTTCTTCTTCTTCTTCTTCTTCTTCTTCTTCTTCTTCTTCTTCTTCTTCTTCTTCTTCTTCTTTCTTCTTCTTCTTCTTCTTCTTCTTCTTCTTCTTCTTCTTCTTCTTCTTCTTCTTCTTCTTCTTCTTCTTCTTCTTCTTCTTCTTCTTCTTCTTCTTCTTCTTCTTCTTCTTCTTCTTCTTCTTCTTCTTCTTCTTCCATCAATACTTTATTAACGGTGTATGTAAGTTTCACCATGTTTTGCACTACAGCGGTAGAGCAAAGTATATTTTGTTAGCAATAAACCAAAAGCATATTTTATGGCCTAATCATCACTACATAGAACACCACCCATAAAGCATGATACTAGTAGACCACAAAAACTGCTATAAACCCCCAAAGCATATTTTATTGCCTAATCATCACTACATAGAACACCACTCATAAAGCATGATACTATTAGACCACAAACTGCTATAAACCCCAATAATATACTATACTAGTGACTCTAATTGTGTTACCCAATATTATACGAAATAATACTATAAAACATAATAATAAACACACTAATAGTGTATATTAGTTGAATGCACAATCTGATGAGAAGTCAAAAAAAAAAAAAAAAAAATAGCAACAACCTAGAAAGAGTGTAGAGTATTTTTGTGCAAACTATTATACTAGTAGATGGTCTAAGATAACTGTATGTGAAGGAAAAGGTGTGCTCTCCACTCAAACTTTCTTTTTATGAAATCTCCTACTCCCCAGCTGAGCGGTACGCCCAATGGGAAACAAAACGTGGCACATAACACGCCGCCCGCCAGCTCTGGCTCGGTGAATAGGAATCAGTAATCGGGCGGAGTATAAACAACACCGCCGCCAATGTGCTCCTCCCATCTCTGAGGAAATCTGGCGGGCAACTTAGTATTATATTAGCATGTAATAATAATAACAATAATAATAATAATAATATACTACTACTACTACTACTACTAATAATAATAATAATAATAATATTAATAATAATAATATTAATAATAATAACATGCAATTTCATTTTATAACACATACTAACAAAATAGTGTATAGCCTACTATACTTAACTATAATAGGTTAGGTTGCGTAGGAGGATCTAAAAAGTACAGTAGTATACACACACACACACACACACACACACACACACACACACACACACATACATATAGACAACAAACTAAATTAGAAACCACACGTCAGTGAAGTTATCAAATCCTCCAGTTTCCGTCTCCACCTCCTACGCCGACTCAAGTCCCTCGGTGGTCCTGCACACGAGCTCCTCAGTGTTTACACAACATTCATACTTCCCAAGCTCACCTATGCCTCCTCCACCTGGTCTTCCTCCCTAAATGCCACACAACGTAAACACCTCGAAAAAGTGCAAAAGAGGCCATGCAAGATTATTCTCTACCCTTCCTACTCCACATATCAAGAAGCGCTCAACACACTGACCCTTTAGACTCTCACTGACCATCACCACGACCTCATCTGCAAATTTGGTAAGAAGCTTCTACACCATCCCCGACACCGGCTCCTACTACCACCTGAGATCCCTAGTCCGAGAATTGCTCTTCGACACCACAACCGCATCCATCCAGCCCAGCCCATACGTGCACGAACTGATCGCTATAAGAACAGCCCAGGCCCATACGTGCACGAACTGATCGCTATAAGAACAGCCCAGTCCCAACCATTGTAAAAATTATCGATAACTTGTAATAAATCAGTGTACTCACTCCCAGTAAACACTACTCCTTGCACTGTCACTATGTTGAAATGAACTGTAGTTTGAGCTTTTCCCCAGCTAGTTATTATATGTCTTATTTGTGTCACTCATGTTACTTGTATATTATTTGTAATTCGTAACCCATTCCCCAAATATGTAACTGTATATTTTCAGTCTTCTGGCTGCCAAGCTCTTTCAATAAACCGTTAATTATTATTATTATTATTATTATTTATATGTTGGCCCATACCAACTCACTCCCCTGAACCCTCCTCCCCAGCGGACTATCAACAAGTTCTTGCCATAAGGTACTATTTCATTTGGCCAAGGAATGGAACCAGTGATGAATAGTGGTGAACAGTGCTTAACTCAGTGAAAAACAACTCGGCAGTTGAGTCTTACCCAAGCTAGCTAACCACCTTCACACAGTGAGGTCCCAGGTACCCAGTTATACTTCCCCTGAGACTCCACGATAGAGAGGCCTGGGACCACACCTCACCCACTTGAATGAGTGAGTCATGTCGACCACGTGGTGTCCCCAAGATGCTACGACAACACGTAGTGAATGCTTTGCTACAGCATCATCATGTGAATTTCCTCATAACACCATCTGTGAGGTAACTGCTACATCATCAGGCCCCTCATAACGCCATCTGTGAGGGAGTTACTACACTACGTGTCTGGTGTTCAACATCTCACCTTACATGATCTACGCATGCAAACATTAATCTGTATGTTCACTGTGTGCTCCTTCACCTTTCTCTAATGAGGGCTTTTGTTAAACCACCAATTTATGATGTACTAAGTCATTTGTGTCCAATGTATACTTTCGAAAAGCCCTTGTTTGGGGAAGGTAGGAGAGAGTAGTCGTCATTATTGTCCAAGCCACATTATTTATTTCTATATATAAGTAATGCAGGCTGGTTTTTAAATACCTCAATCCCCTAACGGTGCCGTTTGTATATTAAGAAATACCGAAGCCATACAGTACAACACCAGCGAATATGAAGTATCACTGTAACCGGCAACTGTTACTCACTCATACCTACATACATATAGAGAGTCTTTACAGAATGATAGCAGACACGAGGAAGACGAACAACAAGAGGAGAAGAGTTAGAAGAAAATCAACTTCAAGCTAAGAAGAAGAATACCAAGACATTTCCTCCAAACAAGAAAACAACACACACAATCAAGCCGACCAAACACTGAGAAACCATGGCGGAACCCAACATGCACCGGACGCTTGACCTGACTCTATCCTGCCGCATCCAGGCGAGTTGCTTCTTAAAGTCCCTCACGCAAGCGCTGTTTAGCCACTGCACCTATTCTATCCTCCTAAAATTCACTTCAATCCCCCCCTGCCACTAGCATGTTATGTATGTATGTATGTATGTATGTATGTATGTATGTATGTATGTATGTATGTATGTATGTATGAATGAATGATAACTGCAACTTTGTGTATTAAAACTCATTACTCTTACCGAAGTAATATAGTGCGTGGTTATGTTATGTCATGTTAGGATAGATTATAAACTACATTGGGTTACATTTTGTGAGGTTCGGTGACGCTACAGGAAGTTAGGTGAGGTACCTGGAGGTTAGGTGAATGTTGACTGACTGACTGACTGACAATTATTAGGAAGTGGTTCCAACACGTTCACGCACAACCTATACTCATACCACAAGTCCAGAATTAGAGAGGATCATGTTATTGGATATATTTTCAACGATTTACTCAGTGTCTAACCAACTCTTTAGCGATTTAAATGTGGACCTAAAATTAGGTCCGTATATTTGTTTGTCGTGGTGGTGGTGGTGGTGGTGGTGTGCGCCCGTCCATCAGGTTGATTAACCACCAAAACCATAAAGGGTGCGGCCTTGCCGTTTCAGGGCATACACCACATCCATGGCGGTGACGGTCTTCCTTTTTGCGTGCTCGGTGTAGGTGACGGCGTCACGGATGACGTTCTCCAGAAACACCTTGAGGACGCCGCGGGTCTCCTCGTAGATGAGGCCGGATATACGTTTAACACCTCCACGCCGAGCTAGACGACGAATGGCGGGCTTGGTGATACCCTGGATGTTGTCACGAAGCACCTTACGATGACGCTTGGCACCACCCTTTCCAAGTCCCTTGCCTCCTTTGCCTCGTCCAGTCATGTTGTTGTGGTTGCTACTACAGGTGGTCCTGGTGTGGCGAATCGAATCGAATCGAATCGAAAATCGAAAAATCGAAAAATGCTAGTGACAGGGGGGAAGGAGGTTCAGGAGAAGAATAAAGGCAGGATTGAAGTGAATTTTAGGAGGAGAGAACAGATGCAGTGGCTAAACACCGCTTGCGTGAGGGATTATAAGATGGGGGCAGCAGCAACAACCCGGCTGGACGCGGCAGGGAGGCGACAAGACAAGGCCAGGCTAGCGTCAGGTCAAGCGTCAGGTCAAGCGTCAGGTCAGGCGTCAGGTGCGTGTTGGGTTGGGCAATGGATGTTCAGTGCTTGGTCGGCTTGATTGTGTTTTGGTTTCTTGTGTGGAGGGGATGTCTTGGTCTTCTTAGCTTGATGTCGATTTTCTTCTCTCTCTCCTTCTCTTCTTGCTCTCTTGAATTGTCCATTCGTTTTTGTTTGGGTCTTCTTGTTCGTCTGCTTCGCCGAATCGAATCGAAAAATGCTAGTGACAGGGGGGAAGGAGGTTCAGGAGAAGAATAAAGGGAGGATTGAAGTGAATTTAGGAGGAGAGAACAGATGCAGTGGCTAAACACCGCTTGCGTGAGGGATTATAAGATGGGGGCAGCAGCAACAACCCGGCTGGACGCGGCCGGGAGGCGACAAGACAAGGCCAGGCTAGCGTCAGGTCAAGCGTCAGGTCAAGCGTCAGGTCAGGCGTCAGGTGCGTGTTGGGTTGGGCAATGGATGTTCAGTGCTTGGTCGGCTTGATTGTGTTTTGGTTTCTTGTGTGGAGGGGATGTCTTGGTCTTCTTAGCTTGATGTCGATTTTCTTCTCTCTCTCCTTCTCTTCTTGCTCTCTTGAATTGTCCATTCGTTTGTGTTTGGGTCTTCTTGTTCGTCTTCCTCGTATTTTAAGTCCTCATAGGTGTGGAAGAATTCAGAGAGGGAGAGGTTGACCACGTGGGCTTCAGCACCACTGGCCGCGTGGGCTTCAGCACCACTGGCCGCGTGGGCTTCAGCACCACGGGCCACGTGGTGTTCTTGGTTCTGTGTGGTGGGCTGCTTCTGTTGAGTTTTCTTTTCTTGGTTTTTCTTTACTGCTGGTTTTTTCTTTTCTTGGGAGCGTACAGCAAGGAGGGCCTCTTTGTAGCTCAGTTTTTTCTCAAGGCGAGCCTTGGCTACCCTGCATTCCTCCTTCCATCTGGGGCAGGTCCGGTCGGCGGAGGAGTGTGGGCCACCACAGGCAACGCATTTTTTCTCTGTGTTGGGGCAGGCCGTGTAGCGGTGTCCAGGGCTGCCGCACATGGAGCAGGTGTCTTCCTGCGCCTCACACTTGTTTACAGTGTGTCCATAGTGCTGGCATTTGTAACACCGTTTCGGTCTGCAGTAGGGCTTGACTGGCATAGTTATCCACGCCAGTTGAGCTTCCTTGGGTAGGGTGGAGTGGTGTCCGATGAGGGCAGTGGTGTCGGACAGCTTCTTCACAACTTGGAGCTGCTGCTCCTTGAGGAGCTCACTCAGCTCTGCTTTGTCCATGTGGGCAATTTCGGCGTGGAGATTACACCCAGCTTCAAGTTGTCCCACATGAAGGCAAACATTTTAAAAGGAATGCCGTTGATGTCTGGGATCTCCGCGAGTTGAGCGGGCATGCCCATCTCGGCGAAGGTGATCTTGATGTCACCATGGAGCTTTAGGCGTTCTACCTTGGTGACCCCCACGATCCCATTAGCTTCGAAAAACTTCTGGAGAACTAGGAGGTTTAGTTTCTTGGGGCAGGTCGGCGTGTCCGGACGTATCCGCGCCACGTTAACAAACTCGTATCCGTTCATGGTGAGGGAGAGAGAGTGTCTGTCGCTTCGCCCACGCCGAATCGAATCGAAAAATGCTAGTGACAGGGGGGAAGGAGGTTCAGGAGAAGAATAAAGGGAGGATTGAAGTGAATTTTAGGAGGAGAGAACAGATGCAGTGGCTAAACACCGCTTGCGTGAGGGATTATAAGATGGGGGCAGCAGCAACAACCCGGCTGGACGCGGCAGGGAGGCGACAAGACAAGGCCAGGCTAGCGTCAGGTCAAGCGTCAGGTCAAGCGTCAGGTCAGGCGTCAGGTGCGTGTTGGGTTGGGCAATGGATGTTCAGTGCTTGGGCGGCTTGATTGTGTTTTGGTTTCTTGTGTGGAGGGGATGTCTTGGTCTTCTTAGCTTGATGTCGATTTTCTTCTCTCTCTCCTTCTCTTCTTGCTCTCTTGAATTGTCCATTCGTTTGTGTTTGGGTCTTCTTGTTCGTCTTCCTCGTATTTTAAGTCCTCATAGGTGTGGAAGAATTCAGAGAGGGAGAGGTTGACCACGTGGGCTTCAGCACCACTGGCCGCGTGGGCTTCAGCACCACTGGCCGCGTGGGCTTCAGCACCACGGGCCACGTGGTGTTCTTGGTTCTGTATGGTGGGCTGCTTCTGTTGAGTTTTCTTTTCTTGGTTTTACTTTACTGCTGGTTTTTTCTTTTCTTGGGAGCGTACAGCAAGGAGGGCCTCTTTGTAGCTCAGTTTTTTCTCAAGACGAGCCTTGGCTACCCTGCATTCCTCCTTCCATCTGGGGCAGGTCCGGTCGGCGGAGGAGTGTGGGCCACCACAGGCAACGCATTTTTTTTCTGTGTTGGGGCAGGCCGTGTAGCGGTGTCCAGGGCTGCCACACATGGAGCAGGTGTCTTCCTGCGCCTCACACTTGTTTACAGTGTGTCCATAGTGCTGGCATTTGTAACACCGTTTCGGTCTGCAGTAGGGCTTGACTGGCATAGTTACCCACGCCAGTTGAGCTTCCTTGGGTAGGGTGGAGTGGTGTCCGATGAGGGCAGTGGTGTCGGACAGCTTCTTCACAACTTGGAGCTGCTGCTCCTTGAGGAGCTCACTCAGCTCTGCTTTGTCCATGTGGGCAATTTCGGCGTGGGAGATTACACCCAGCTTCACGTTGTCCCACATGAAGGCAAACATTTTA
>NW_024721803.1:0-5443 GCF_018991925.1 Homarus americanus | reverse complement strand
CTCCTTATATTGTGGAGGTGCACAACACACACTCTCCTTATATTGTGTAGGTGGTTCACAACACACACACTCTCCTTATATTGTAAGGTGCACAACACACACACTCTCCTTATATTGTGTAAGGTGTCACAACACACACACTCTCCATATTGTGTAGGTGGTTCACAAACACACTCTCTTATATTGTGTAAGGTACACACACACACACTCTCCTTATATTGTGTAGGTGGCACACACACACATCTCTCTTATGTGTATGGTTCACAACACACACACTCTCCTTATATTGTGTATGGTTCACAACACACACTCTTATATTGTGTGCACAACACACACACTCTCCTACTGTGTAAGATGGTGCACAAAACACTTCCTTATATTGTGTAAGGTGTTCACAACACACACACTCTCCTTATATTGTGTAAGGTTCACAACACACACACTCTCCTTATATTGTGTAAGGTGGTTCACAACACACACACTCTCCTTATATTGTGTATGGTTCACAACACACACTCTCCTACTGTGTAAGATGGCACAAAACACACTCTCCTTATATTGTGTAAGGTGGTTCACAACAAACACTCTCCTTCCACTGTGTAAAGTGGTCCACAACACACACACATTCTCCTAATACTGTGTAAGGTTGTACACAACACCCACACATTCCCCTAATACTGTGTAAGGTGGTGCACAGCGCCAACACATTATCCTTATACTGTGTAAGGTGGTGCACAACACACACGCACATTCCCCTCATACTGTGTAAGGTGGTGCACAACATCCACACATTCTCATTATACTGTGTAAGGTGGTGCACAACACCCACACATTCCCCTAATACTGTGTAAGGTGGTGAACAACACACACACATTCTCCTTATACTGTGCAAGGTGGTACGCAAAACCCACACATTCTCCTTATACTGTGTAAGGTGGTGCACAACACCCACACATTCCCCTAATACTGTGTAAGGTGGTGAACAACACACACACATTCTCCTTATACTGTGCAAGGTGGTACGCAACACCCACACATTCTCCTTATACCGTGTAAGGTGGTGCACAACACACACTCTCCTTATATTGTGTAAGGTGGTTCACAACACACACACACTCCTTATATTGTGTAATGTGGTTCACAACACACACACTCTCCTTATATTGTGTAAGGTGGTGCACAACACACACACTCTCCTTATATTGTGTAAGGTGGTTCACAACACACACACTCTCCTTATATTGTGTAAGGTGGTTCACAACACACACACTCTCCTTATATTGTGTAAGGTGGTGCACAACACACACACTCTCCTTATATTGTGTAAGGTGGTTCACAACACACACACTCTCCTTATATTGTGTAAGGTGGTTCACAACACACACACTCTCCTTATATTGTGTAAGTGGTGGTGTAAGGTGGTGCACAACACACACACTCTCCTTATATTGTGTAAGGTGGTTCACAACACACACACTCTCCTTATATTGTGTAAGGTGGTTCACAACACACACACTCTCCTTATATTGTGTAAGGTGGTTCACAACACACACACTCTCCTTATATTGTGTAAGGTGGTTCACAACACACACACTCTCCTTATATTGTGTAAGGTGGTTCACAACACACACACTCTCCTTATATTGTGTAAGGTGGTTCACAACACACACACTCTCCTTATATTGTGTAAGGTGCACAAAACACACTCTCCTTATCTTGTGTAAGGTGGTTCACAACACACACACTCTCCTTATATTGTGTAAGGTGGTGCACAACACACACACTCTCCTTATATTGTGTAAGGTGGTGCACAACACACACACTCTCCTTATATTGTGTAAGGTGGTGCACAACACACACTCTCCTACTGTATAAGATGGTGCAAAAAACACACACTCCTTATATTGTGTAAGGTGGTTCACAACACACACTCTCCTTATATTGTGTAAGGTGGTTCACAACACACACACTCTCCTACTGTGTAAGATGGTGCACAAAAGACACTCTCCTTATATTGTGTAAGGTGGTTCACAACACACACACTCTCCTTATATTGTGTAAGGTGGTTCACAACACACACACTCTCCTTATATTGTGTAAGGTGGTTCACAACACACACTCTCCTACTGTGTAAGATGGTGCACAAAAGACACTCTCCTTATATTGTGTAAGGTGGTGCACAACACACACTCTCTCCTTATATTGTGTAAGGTGGTTCACAACACACACACTCTCCTACTGTGTAAGATGGTGCACAAAAGACACTCTCCTTATATTGTGTAAGGTGGCGCACAACACACACTCACACTCCTTATATTGTGAAAGGTGGTTCACAACACACACACTCTCCTTATATTGTGTAAGGTGGTTCACAACACACACACTCTCCTACTGTGTAAGATGGTGCACAAAAGACACTCTCCTTATATTGTGTAAGGTGGTTCACAACACACACTCTCCTTATATTGTGTAAGGTGGCACAACACACACTCTCCTTATATTGTGTAAGGTGGTGCACAACACACACACTCTCCTTATATTGTGTAAGGTGGTTCACAACACACACACACTCCTTATATTGTGTAAGGTGGTGCACAACACACACACTCTCCTTATATTGTGTAAGGTGGTGCACAACACACACACTCTCCTTATATTGTGTAAGGTGGTGCACAACACACACACTCTCCTTATATTGTGTAAGGTGGTGCACAACACACACTCTCTCCTTATATTGTGTAAGGTGGTGCACAACACACACACTCTCCTTATATTGTGTAAGGTGGTGCACAACACTCACACTCTCCTTATATTGTGTAAGGTGGTTCACAACACTCACACTCTCCTTATATTGTGTAAGGTGGTTCACAACACACACACACTCTCCTTATATTGTGTAAGGTGGTTCACAACACACACACTCTCCTTATATTGTGTAAGGTGGTTCACAACACAAAATCTCCTTATATTGTAAGGTGGTGCACAACACACACACTCTCCTATATTGTAAGGTGGTTCACAACACACACACACTCTCCTTATATTGTGTAAGGTGGTCCACAACACACACTCTCCCTTATATTGTGTAAGGTGGTGCACAACACACACACTTCCTTATATTGTGTAAGGTTCACAACACACACTCCTTATATTGTGTAAGGTGTTCACAACACACACACTCTCCTTATATTGTGTAAGGTGGTGCACAACACACACACACTCCTTATATTGTGTAAGGTGGTTCACAACACACACACACTCTCCTTATATTGTAAGGTGGTCCACAACACACATTCTATAGGTGCAACACACACTCTCCTTATATTGTGTAAGGTGGCACAACACACACACTCTCCTTATATTGTGTAAGGTGGTTCACAACACACACACTCTCCTTATATTGTGTAAGGGTTCACAACACACACACACACTCCTTATATTGTGTAAGGTGGTTCACAACACACACACACACTCTCCTTATATTGTAAGGTCTACAACACACACACTCCTTATATTGTGTAAGGTGGTTCACAACACACACACCCCTTATATTGTGTAAGGTGGTGCACAACACACACTCTCCTTATATTGTGTAAGGTGGTGCACAACACACACACTCTCCTTATATTGTGTAAGGTGCACAACACACACACTCCTTATATTGTAAGGTGGTCTACAACACAACACACTCTCCTTATATTGTGTAAGGTTCACAACACACACACTCTCCTTATATTGTAAGGTGGTGCACAACACACACACTCCTTATATTGTGTAAGGTGGTTCACAACACACACACTCCCTTATATTGTGTAAGGTGGTGCACAACAACACACACTCTTATATTGTGTAAGGTGGTGCACAACACACACCTCCATGTGCACAAACACACACTTCCTTATATTGTGTAAGGTGGTCAAACACACACACACCTTAAAGGTGCACAACACACACTCTCCTTATATTGTGTAAGGTGGTGCACAAACACACACTCTCCTATATTGTGTAAGGTGTGCACAACACACACACTCTCCTTATATTGTAAGGTGGTTCACAACACACACACTCTCCTATATTGTGGGAAGGTGCACAACACACACACTCTCCTTATATTGTGTAAGGTGGCACAACACACACACTCTCCTTATATTGTAAGGTGGTTCACAACACACACACTCTCCTTATATTGTGTAAGGTGGTACAACACACACACTCTCCTTATATTGTGTATGTTCACAACACACACACACTCTCCTTATATTGTGTATGTAATCACACACACACTCTCCTTATATTGTGTAAGGTGTGCACAACACACACACTCTCCTTATATTGTGTAAGGTGGTGCACAACACACACACTCTCCTTATATTGTGTATGGTCCACAACACACACACTCCTTATATTGTGTAAGGTGGCACAACACACACACACCTCCTGTATAAGTGAAAAACACACCCTTATATTGTGTAAGGTGGTTCACAACACACACACTCTCCTTATATTGTGTAAGGGTTCACAACACACACTCTCCTTATATTGTGTAAGGTGGTTCACAACACACACACTCTCCTATTGTGTAAGATGGTGCACAAAACACACTCTCCTTATATTGTGTGGTGGTTCACAACACACACACTTCCTTATATTGTATGTGTTCACAACACACACACTCTCCTTATATTGTGTAAGGTGGTTCACAACACACACACTCTCCTTATATTGTGTAAGGTGGTTCACAACACACACACTCTCCTTATATTGTGTAAGGTGGTTCACAACACACACACTCTCCTTATATTGTAAGGTGGTTCACAACACACACACTCTCCTATTGTGTAAGGTGGTGCACAAAACACACTCTCCTTATATTGTGTAAGGTGGTTCACAACACACACACTCTCCTTATATTGTGTAAGGTGTTCACAACACACACACACTCTCCTTATATTGTGTAAGGTGGTTCACAACACACACACTCTCCATTGTGTAAGATGGTGCACAAAACACACTCTCCTTATTGTGTAAGGTTCACAACACACACACTCTCCTTATATTGTGTAAGGTGGTTCACAACACACACACTCTCCTTATATTGTAAGGTGGTTCACAACACACACACTCTCCTTATATTGTAAGTGGTGCACAACACACATCTCCTATTGTGTAAGGTGGCACAAACACACTCTCCCTTATATTGTGTAAGGTGGCACAACACACACTCTCCTTATATTGTGTGTAAGGTGCACAACACACACACACTCTCCTTATATTGTGGGTGGTGCACAACACACACACACTCTCCTTATATTGTGTAAGGTGGTTCACAACACACACACTCTCCTTATATTGTGTAAGGTGGTCCACAACACACACACACTCTCCTTATATTGTAAGGTGGTTACAACACACACACACTCAGCAATACGCAACTGAAGTTGAT
>NW_024721802.1:0-43300 GCF_018991925.1 Homarus americanus | reverse complement strand
TATCCTCTGTTCTAGTCAGTAGGATGAATAAGGATTTGCACCACCCCCCCCCCTTTCTCTTTTTACATGCGAGACCCCGTGGTCCCGGCTATGGTGTGGTAGAATTTTATTTTTATTTGGATTTACGTCAGGAACAAACTGCAGCAAACACAGTGATGGGTTGGTGTGAAGCAGTGTTGGGTCGGTGTAAAGCAGTATTGGGTCGGTGTGAAGCAGTGTTGGGTCGGTGTGAAGCAATGTTGGGTCGGTGTGAAGCAATGTTGGGTCGGTGTGAACCTGTGGGTGGTTGAGGATCAGTCTGCAGTACAGTACTGTATTTGCCATGTGAGTCACCTTCCTTTACTCATTCATCTCTTCATTTTGTCTCTGTTTATAACCCTTTAATGATACTACATCCCCGATAGAGTGTAATACCAGTCTTAGAGTAGACAGTGTATATTATTGAAAATATTGTGTAGCAGTTTTTTTTCTCTAGGTAATGAATCAAAAATATATGCTTGCCATATTATATTCATTTGTTTTTAGTGTTATGTTGGAAGAGAGTGTGGGAAGCTTCTCAGAAGACTGGCCTTGGTACACATAAGTGAGTGTGCTCTTGATCTTACACAAATTACCAAAACACACCAAAGGATTTGATCATCATTCCTGGTATTACATAAGGGAAGGACATCTGGTTGAAATATATAAAAGGGGAAAAAATTAACATTTGCTTTACAAAGTAAGGTAACCAAAATAGAAGTGTAGCATTAGAACAGCCAGATGTAAAAGAGAAATGGGAAATCACATTGTAAGGTAGTGTAAGTTGTGAATGTTAGACGGGACTGTATGTACCCTTGAGGAGTTATGAGTGAGTGAGGGTGTGCAGGTCAGTGGAGTTACATAGATAGACCAGTGACTAAGGCTGTTCAGATGTGCAAGTGGGGCTGTTCAGACCACTGATGGGGGCCAAACAATTGTGAATGCAACTGGTGAGATGTGTAATGGAGGCTGGGCACACCACTGGGTAGGAATGACATGTGAATTTGATGAGAGAGAGTGAGTAGTGCATAAAGGAACCTCATCATAATTTGCTGTTTCCATGATAGTTTTATTTGTTACTTTCTGCCTTGAGCTGGACAACAGGTGAAATATAAGTAACAAAATATGGCAATAATACACTAATATGAACCACATAAACCTACCAAAGGAACAATTAAAAACAAGGCAGGATTTTAATTTGATTATTGTATGATTTAAAAAAAAAGGGAGAAACTTTACTGAGGTAGGTTAGGTAGTGTTTGGTCTTTGTGTTCCTTACTAAGATGCTGAACTGTGTCAACACCAAGTTGCTCGTGCACACATGATATATATTGTATAAGGAAAAATATTTGCATGTTGAAAATGTAAAATAGCTATGATTGTTAGTTAAGGTTTCAAGGTTAACTTTTTACAGTTGTGAAAATATAGTTACTTTTATTAAATTTTCTCTGCAGGATAGTAGCAAGTGGTCTTAGGCTGATAGTTCTGACAAGCACTGTCCTATTCATCTCTCACACCATCTCTACATGTGTTTGAAAAGTGTATTATTGTTATCGGAAAATAGTTTTATTGTCACCCGGCTAGATGGCGTTATTTTCTCGAGTTTGAGTATTTATCTGCCTAGCAATTCATTGTCAGAGCACACCTGACTGGCAGCCATTCGTTAGTCTTGAGTTGTCTTTCATTAGTGGTCATCAATCACCGAATGGTCCACAGCGGCTAGTGTTTTTTTCCACAACTATTATCAACTGACACTTGATTTCTGTTTCCTGTGACTGTAAATATTTTATACATATTAAAATTTCCACATTGTTGCCCATATTAACTTTCATTATATTTCCTCCTTATGTGTGTTTTTCAGGAACAAGTTGAGGATATTTGTAGATATTCTCTTGTGAACAATAGAACCTGAGTTGTGGATTACTCTTGTGTTACGTACAGTATCATGTTGAATTATGTTTATTCTTGTAGGGTATCCACAGTGTCTTCAGTCAATCTTGTAACTTACTGTCAACACCGAGAGTTCTTCTTGGTCGTACAGTAAACCCTCGATAACTCGGCACATATGGGGCTATGGCCTTGCCGAGTTATCCCAATTTCCGACTTATCGAGGCACTTTTCCTCCTACAAAAATACAACGGTAAAAAATTGACCTATGTAAAGTATGTGTACCAGGCATAGGGCGATTAAGTTTAAAATTTAACTAGTTAAGGTAATTTTCTTTCTTTTTTCCAGTTAAGTTAATCTGATTTTTTTTTAACATTAACTAATTAAGTTAAGAATTTTTTCAATTAGGTAAGTTAACCAGTCTGTGTCAAATTTACTTCGGGGAATTTTCACGTGGATTAAGTAACTTAATATCCTGTAAATGTTTTCTAGAAGAGTCAATAAATACTGTACTGTAGTTTGAATAGTGAGGCAGTCTGGCACACTACTTCCTTGGTATGAATATGTCTTGAGATAAAATAAGAATAAATTCTTACTTTTTTATTTTTTATTCAACAGTTTTTCCCATTTAAATAATTTTATTATTTCATTATGCAAAACCAAGTTAGATTTTCTTACTTGAAAAATGATAATCATGATAAGAGAAGAATTCTGGATATCAAATAAGTAATAATCACTGAAGTTTTAAACTCAAACTTTTTCATCACCTGCTTATTACACTTTATAATCCTGAGTACTGTACTACTGTAAACCCTTGAAGATCCGGACAAAAAATTTGGGGGTTCTGGGTTAAGAAGCCTCCCAGAAGTTTCCCTAAGAAACATTCCTAAACCAGAGCAAAGAACATTTTAGGCCCTTGGGCGCCGCTTGACCCGTCAGTTGCTTGGTGTCCGAGGAGGTGGGAAACAAAGAGAGTTGACAATTGTTGTTTGTGTGAATATTATTTCACTCACTCTTAGTAATTATACAATGTTTCTTATTATGTTATCTTGAGTAAATGAACGGTTTATATACAGTAATTTTTTTTTTCACTGGGCCTGTGACCATTTTCCAAGGGGCTCAGGGGGCCTCCAAGGGACCACTACAAGGCTCAGGGACTCTCCCTGGGGCCTAGGGGACCTCTCAGGGGTCCGATGGCCCTCCAAGGGGACCAGGGATGCTGAAAAAGGCCGAGGGGCCCAGTGTTTCTTCCAAAGTCCCAGGGGTCCTTTCAGAAGGCAAGGGGCTCAGGGTCCCTCACAAGGGGCTAGAAGCTTAGGGACCCACCCAGAGGCTCTCCCAGGGGACCTTCTAAGGGCCCTCAGTGGCCCAGAGCCCTTGGCAGGGGCCCTCAGAGGGGTCTAGGTGCCCAGTGGCACTCCAAGGGGCCCTCTTAGGGACCCAGAAACTCTCCCAGGGTTTCAGGTGCCCTCCTAGGGGCTCAGGGGTCCTCCCAGGGGCCCAGAGGCTCTCCCAAGGTCCCTCCCAGGAACCAAGGGGCCCTTGCAGGGGCCAGTGGCTCTTTCAAAGGACCAGAGACCCTCCCAAGGGCCCTGGGGCACTCCCAGGGCCAAGGGGTCCTACTTGGAACTCACTCTGGGCCACAGAGGTCATTTCAGGGTCATAGAGGCCCTCTTAGGGGTACTCACAGGGGTCGTCTTAGGAGCCCAGGGTCTCTCAGGGGTACTCTCAGGGGTCGTCTCGGGAGCCCAGGGGCCCTCTCAATGGGCCAGGGGCCATCCAAGGGGCCCAATGGCTCAGGTGCCCTCCCAAGGGGCAAGGGGCCCACCCAGAGGCCCTCCCAGCGGCCTTTAGAAGGATCCAGGGGCCCAAGAATACTCCCATGGGCCTCGGGCCCCTCCCAGTGTCTCAAGGGCCCGCAGATGCCCAGCGGATCCCCAGGGACCCTATAGGTACCTGGTGTAGGAGCGAGGTGGTGGTGTAAGAGAGAGGTGGTGGTGGTGATGGTGTAGGAGTGAGGTGGTGGTGGAGGAGCGAGGTGTTGGTGTAAGAGAGAGGTGGTGATAGTGGTGTGGTCGACTCAACACGGGGCGCGTCAGGGTGACTCCCTCAACAGATGCCAAGCGCCCTAACTCTCCCTTAAGTATCGCACATTTACATTAGCACTGCACGTTTTTGGTCGTTGCCGCACAAATCAAGTCGAGAGAAAATAGCACAGGCCATGAAATCCCAGGTGGTACAATTACACGGTCGTTAAGTGTCGCCCATGTGCCTTTAAAAGGTCCTCTGGGACTAGACGGGAATTTGGGTGGGCCCCTGAGCCTCTGGCCACTTGGGAGGGCCCCTGAGAGTGCCTCTGGACACCTGCATCCATTTTAGGTCCCCTGAGAGGGCCCCTGAAAGGGCCTCTGGGTACCTGAGCTTCTAAGAGGGCCCTGGGCTGCTAAGAGGGCCCCTGAGTTTTCTGGAATGGTCTCCGGGCCCCTGGCAAGGCCCCTGACTGTACATTGTATAATTACATACTAAATACACTGGTTGTATTATCTACATAATATGTACAGCTGTAGGTATACAAATACTCAGTGTATATACAGTTGTACTTTGTATGTATACTTACACTGCATGTATAATGATAAATAGCAACTGTGTATATGTACATTGTATTCCTATATTGTTTATATTTATTGTTATAGACCTTCTCTATCTATATACATTGTTTATATAGCTACAGTGAGTATATAAACACCGTAAACATCACAGACTAATGTTTATCTATCTACATTAGTCACCCTTCAAAATGGTCAACAACCTAAAATATTTTATAACAACATTAATTAACATTAATCTTCCACTTATATATAATAAATATTTAACATAAAATAACATAAAAATTACGTTATACAGTAGTTAGAATAAACATTTAGTAAGCGGTGGAGAAAATTCTTATTTACATATAAACTCATACGTGTTCCTTTATGCGGAGAGACAATAACTCATTACAGTGTTAATATATAAGTAACTTCTAATAATTTCCTGTTTTGTTTGAATTCTGGATGTCCACTTGGGCACTAAACTCTTCCATCTACAGTATAATAGTGTTTATGTTAGCTAGAGCCTGGTGTATGACCAACACTGTGTATACCATTACTGTGTACACCAACACCGTGTTTACCAACACCGTGTATGCCATTACTGTGTACACCAACACTGTGTATACCATTATTGTGTACACCAACACCGTGTATGCCATTACTGTGTACACCAACACTGTGTATACCATTACTGTGTACACCAACACTGTGTTATGGTATACTAGTTGTGTTCTGACCTCACTAGGGGAAAGGTCACGGCAGGGTTAGCTCCGGAGGGATAATTATCAGATATGGCCAGTGCTATGTGCGGTCTTGGGTATGAGAGTTTGTTGACCAAACTGGAGTGGTCCACTGAAGAATTGGCGAGGGCCAAGTTAGAAATTGAGAGGGCCACGTTGGAGAACTTGAAATTAAGGAAAGAGCTGGCGAAGTTAAAAGGAGAGGCTGGACGAGTAAAGCCAGTGTCTGACGAAAAATCAAGAGAGTGGAAAATTGTGAGTAGTGTGAAGACAAAGCTGGTGGTGAAGAAGCACACGATGGATCCGACAACAACAGCTAAGTGTACCAACCCGTTCAGTCCCTTGATAGACGAATTGGACGTTAGGACAGTCAGGGGCAGGGATGACAAGGAAGGTATAAAAACTTTAATTGTTGGTGACTCACAGGTAAGGTACATGGACAGGGCCTTTTGTGGTAAAAACAAAAATAGGATGAGGGTGTGTTTGCCGGGAGCTGGGGTGGGGGATATAGTTGACAGGATGGACAATATCTTGTCTGGTAATGAGAACAAACCCATTATCTGCCTCAGTGCAGGAGGCAATGACATTGGCCGGTGTAGGAGAGAGGAACTTCTTGATAAGTTCAAGGCAGCCATAGATCGTATTAGGACTAAGGGAGGGATCCCTATCATATGCGGTGTCCTGCCTAGAAGGGGAGTTGGCAGTGAATGGTTGTCAAGGGCAGTTGGTGTTAACGACCGTCTTGACAGATATTGCAAGTCAATATCAGTCCCATTCATTGACAATTGGGACAACTTCTATGGCAGAAGGGACCTTTATGCTAGGGATGGGGTGCACCTGTCTAGGGATGGAGTAGCAACCCTGGCTGGGGCTCTCGAGGGGGCAGTTCAAAAGATATCGAAGTCTTTAAACTGCTATGAGAACATATGGGCACGGGGGTGGAGGAGACTGCAGTGGGAGTGGGTAAACAAGGCGAAAGATTACAGGGAAATAGTGTTAGGAATGATGACAAAACGAAATTAGACAGGGAGTTTAAAACTAAATGCGGTAAGGGGAGGACTCAGAACACGACTAACTTAAATGTATACTACGCGAACAGTAGAAGTATGAGAAACAAAATGGATGATATTAAGGCCTTGGTATGTACCGAAGAAATCGATATAATTGCATTCACTGAAACATGGATCAACCTAGACACACGTGAATTACCAGTCGAATACCAAATTGCGGGTTACAAACTGTTCCATACCGATAGGCAGACCAGGAAAGGAGGCGGAGTAGCAATCTATGTTAGGGATAATCTGAAGTGTGAAATAAATAAAGAAATAAAAACTGAGAGGAATACAGAAACAATTTGGATAGAATTAAGCGACGGTCGGGAAAAATTAATCACAGGACGCCACTATTGGTGGAGAAAGAGCGAGAAATCGATCCCTCGACAACAACTGCCATGGATCGATTCTCAAGGAAGCTAGAGATGAGAGAACAAAGTGGGAGAGAGAAACCAAAGAGGGAAGTTTAGATAGCAAAGACTTGTGCCATACCCTCTCAAATGCTTTGGAGATGTCGAGGGCCACGACGAAAGTTTCCCCATAATCCCTAAGAGAGGATGACCAAAGATGAGTGCAATAGGAGAGCAGATCACCAGTAGATCTTGCCTGGCGAAAGCCATACTGGTGATCCGACAAAAGTGAAAGGCGTTCAAGGTGACGGAGAAAATGGGAGTTCAAGATAGTTTACATATGAGTTTATATGTAAATAAGAACTTTCTCCACCACTTAATAAATGTTTATTCGTAAGTAATGTTTAACGTTATTTTTATTTTATTGTATGTTAAATATTTATTATATATAAGTAGAAGATTAATGTTAATTAATGTTATTATAAAATATTTTAGGTTGTTGACCATTGGTAAGGGTGACTAATGTAGATAGATAAACATTAGTCTGTGATGTTTACGGTGTTTATATACTCACTGTAGCTATATAAACAATGTATGTACACAAACAATGTATATAGACAGTAGGTATGTAAGAATATAGGTATACAATGTACATACATAAACAGAGTTGTTATTTATTATTATACATAAATAATTAAGTTTACATGTTTAGTACAACACTGTACATTGTATAGGTACATCCTATATACACTGGTTATATTACCTACACACTATGTACAGCTGTAGGTATACAAACAGTTTACATAGTGTATATGTACATTGTATTCTTATATTGCTTATGCAAGTAAATCACTGTAGGTGCGCGTGATCCAGGTATATGCTGATAACCACAAGGAAAGAAGAAAACACCAAGTTCCCAAGCGCTTTGGTGTAATTCACATCTTCAGGGGTGAGTACAGACTAGAGAGAGTAATACAAACCAAGGTGTATATATACAGAGGAGGGTGAGACCAGGTTCACAATGGTCAGGTATTAGGTAATAACCCAACTAATCTTTAAATAGCACACAACGGTTGGTGGTCAGGTGACCCGGCCTTCTCACCTGGTTACATATATTGTTTATATTTATTGTTATAGACCTTCTCTATCTATATACATTGTTTATATAGCTACAGTGAGTATATAAACACCGTAAACATCACAGACTAATGTTTATCTATGCACATTCCTAAATAATATAAAAATTATGTTATACAGTCGTTGAATAAACATTTATTACGCGGAGGAGAAAAGTCGTGTTTACATATAAAGTCATAAGTGTCACTTTATGCGGAGACACAATAACTCATTACAGTGTTAATATATAAGTAACTTTGAATACGTTCCATGTTTTGTTTGAATTCTGGATGTCCACTTGGGCACTAAACTCTTCCATCTACAGTATAATAGTGTTTATGTTAGCTAGAGCCTGGTGTATGACCAACACTGTGTATACCATTACTGTGTACACCAACACTGTGTATACCAACACCGTGTATGCCATTACTGTGTACACCAACACTGTGTATACCATTACTGTGTACACCAACACCGGGTATACCAACACCGTGTATGCCATTACTGTGTATACCATTACTGTGTACACCAACACCGTGTATGCCATTACTGTGTACACCAACACTGTGTATACCATTACTGTGTACACCAACACCGTGCATGCCATTACTGTGTACACCAACACCGTGTTATGGTATACTAGTACAACTCTTTATATCTACTTTAATTACATAAAGACAAACAGTTATAGAGAACGTGAGTGCCCATCTGGACATCCAAAATATATAAATTTACCTACAGTACATTATTCTGTTAATGTTAAGTTGTTAACAATTTATCTTATGTATTGTATCTCGTCGTAAAGAAACACATGTGAGTTTTTATGTAAAAGAGAACCTTTTCTACCACGTAATAAATGTTTATTCTTAAGGATTGTTTACATTATTTTTTTTTATTGTATGTTAAATATTTATTATATATTTATTATATATAAGTGGAATATTAATGTTAATTAATGTTATTATAAAATATTTTGGGTTGTTGACCACTGGTAAGGGTGACTAATGTAGATAGATAAACATTAGTCTGTGATGTTTACGGTGTTTATATACTCACTGTAGCTATATAAACAGTGTATGTACACAAACAATGTATATAGACAGTAGGTATGTAAGAATATAGGTATACAATGTACATACATAAACAGAGTTGTTATTTATTATTATACATAAATAATTAAGTTTACATGTTTAGTACAACACTGTACATTGTATAAGTACATCCTATATACACTGGTTATATTACCTACACACTATGTACAGCTGTAGGTATACAAACAGTTTACATAGTGTATATGTACATTGTATTCTTATATTGCTTATGCAAGTAAATCACTGCAGGTGCGCGTGATCCAGGTATATGCTGATAACCACAAGGAAAGAAGAAAACACCAAGTTCCCAAGCGCTTTGGTGTAATTCACATCTTCAGGGGTGAGTACAGACTAGAGAGAGAAATACAAACCAAGGTGTATATATACAGAGGAGGGTGAGACCAGGTCCACAATGGTCAGGTATTAGGTAATAACCCAACTAATCTTTAAATAGCACACAACGGTTGGTGGTCAGGTGACCCGGCCTTCTCACCTGGTTACATATATTGTTTATATTTATTGTTATAGAGCTTCTCTATCTATATACATTGTTTATATAGCTACAGTGAGTATATAAACACCGTAAACATCACAGACTAATGTTTATCTATCTACATTAGTCACCCTTCACAATGGTCAACAACCTAAAATAATTTATAACAACATTAATTAACATTAATCTTATACTTATATTTAATAAATATTTTAAAGATAATAACATTAAAATAACGTTAAACATTATTTATGAATAAAAATTTATTAAGCGGTAGAAAAGGTTCTTATTTACATATAAACTCATAGGTGTTACTTTATGACGAGTTACAATAACTCAGGTAAATTGTTAACACCTTAACGTTGAACAAATCAATGCATGTAGATATGAAATTTTGGATGTCCAGATGGACAATAACTCATTACAGTGTTAATATATAAGCAACTTCTAATAATTTTCTGTTTAGTTTGAATTCTGGATGTCCACTTGGGCACTAAACTCTTCCATCTACAGTATAATAGTGTTTATGTTAGCTAGAGCCTGGTGTATGACCAACACTGTGTATACCATTACTGTGTACACCAACACCGTGTATACCAACACCGTGTATGCCATTACTGTATACACCAACACTGTGTATACCATTATTGTGTACACCAACACCGTGTATGCCATTACTGTGTACACCAACACTGTGTACACTAACACAGTGTATACCAACACCGTGTATGCCATTACTGTGTATACCAACACTGTGTATACCATTACTGTGTACACCAATACCGTGTATACCAACACCGTGTATGCCATTACTGTGTACACCAACACTGTGTATACCATTACTGTGTACACCAATACCGTGTATACCAACACCGTGTATGACCAACACTCTGTATACCAACACCGTGTATGCCATTACTGTGTACACCAACACCGTGTATACCATTACTGTGTACACCAACACTGAGTATACCATTACTGTGTACACCAACACCGTGTATGCCATTACTGTGTACACCAACACCGTGTATGCCATAACTGTGTAGACCAACACCGTGTATACCATTACTGTGTACACCAACACTGAGAATACCATTACTGTGTACACCAACACCGTGTATGCCATTACTGTGTACACCAACACTGTGTATACCATTACTGTGTACACCAACACCGTGTATACCATTACTGTGTACACCAACACCGTGTATACCAACACCGTGTATGCCATTACTGTGTACACCAACACTGTGTACACCAACACTGTGTACACCATTACTGTGTACACCATTACTGTGTACACCAACACCGTGTATGCCATTACTGTGTACACCAACACTGTGTATACCATTACTGTGTGCACCAACACCGTGTATACCAACACCGAGTATGCCATTACTGTGTACACCAACACTGAGTATACCATTACTGTGTACACCAACACTGAGTATACCATTACTGTGTACACCAACACCGTGTATGCCATTACTGTGTACACCAACACTGTGTATACCATTACTGTGTACACCATTACTGTGTATACCATTACTGTGTACACCAACACTGTGTATACCATTACTGTGTACACCAACACCGTGTATACCATTACTGTGTACACCAACACCGTGTATACCATTACTGTGTACACCAACACTGAGTATACCATTACTGTGTACACCAACACCGTGTATGCCATTACTGTGTACACCAACACCGTGTTATGGTATACTAGTACAACTCTTTATATCTACTTTAATACCATAAAGACAAACAGTTATAGAGAACGTGAGTGCCCATCTGGACATCGAAAATTCGTATTTGTAATCTTGTATTTTCTGAACGTTAGGGTGTTAATAATTTACCTGAGTTATTGTAACTCGTCATAAAGAGACACATAAGAGTTTATATGTAAATAAGAACCTTTTCCACCTCTTAATAAATTTTTGTTTTTAATTTGTGTTTAATGTTATTTTAATGTTTTTATCTGTTATATATTTATTATATATAAGTAGAAGATTAATGTTAATTACTGTTGTTATAAAATATTTTAGGTTGTTAACCATTGGTAAGGGTGACTAATGTAGATAGATAAACATTAGTCTGTGATGTTTACAGTGTTTATATACTCACTGTAGCTATAAAGTTTACATAGTGTATATGTAATCAGTGTATATACAGTTGTAGTTTGTATGTATACTTACACTGCATGTATAATGATAAATAGCAACTGTGTATATGTACATTGTATACCTATATTGTTTATATTTATTGTTATAGACCTTCTCTATCTATATACATTGTTTATATAGCTACAGTGAGTATATAAACACCGTAAACATCACAGACTAATGTTTATCTATCTACATTAGTCACCCTTACCAGTGGTCAACAACCCAAAATATTTTATAATAACATTAATTAACATTATTCTTATACTTATATTTAATAAATATTTAAAAGATAATAACATTAAAATAACGTTAAACATTACTTAAGAATAAAAATTTATTAGGTGGTAAAAAAGGTTCTTATTTACATATAAACTCATACGTGTTACTTAATGACGAGTTACAATCACTCAGGTAAATTGTTAACAAGCTTACGGTGAATTAATACAAAATACTAGTACAAATTTTGGATGTCCAGATGGACAATAACTCATTACAGTGTTAATATATAAGCAACTTCTAATAATTTCCTGTTTTGTTTGAATTCTGGATGTCCACTTGGGCACTAAACTCTTCCATCTACAGTATAATAGTGTTTATGTTAGCTAGAGCCTGGTGTATGACCAACACTGTGTATACCATTACTGTGTACACCAACACCGTGTATACCAACACCGTGTATGCCATTACTGTGTACACCAACACTGTGTATACCATTACTGTGTACACCAACACCGGTATACCATTACTGTGTACACCAACACCGTGTATACCAACACCGTGTATGCCATTACTGTGTACACCAACACTGTGTATACCATTACTGTGTACACCAACACCGGGTATACCATCAGTACACCAACACCGTGTATACCATTACTGTGTACACCAACACCGTGTTTACCATTACTGTGTACACCAACACCGTGTATACCAACACCGTGTATGCCATTACTGTGTACACCAACACTGTGTATACCATTAATGTGTACACCAACACCGTGTATACCAACACCGTGTATGCCATTACTGTGTACACCAACACTGTGTATACCATTACTGTGTACACCAACACCGTGTATACCAACACCGTGTATGCCATTACTGTGTATACCATTACACATTCAACACTGTGTATACCATTACTGTGTGCACCAACACCGTGTATACCATTACTGTGTGCACCAACACCGTGTATACCAACACCGAGTATGCCATTACTGTGCACACCAACACTGTGCATACCATTACTGTGTACACCAACACCGTGTATGCCATTACCGTGCACACCAACACTGTGTATACCCATTACTGTGTACACCATTACTGTGTATACCATTACTGTGTACACCAACACTGTGTATACCATTACTGTGTACACCAACACCTGTGTACACCAACACCTGTGTATACCATTACTGTGTACACCAACACCGTGTATGCCATTACTGTGTACACCAACACTGTGTATACCATTACTGTGTACACCAACACCGTGTATGCCATTACTGTGTACACCAACACCGTGTTATGGTATACTAGTACAACTCTTTATATCTACTTTAATTACATAAAGACAAACAGTTATAGAGAACGTGAGTGCCCATCTGGACATCCAAAATATATAAATTTACCTACAGTACATTATTCTGTTAATGTTAAGTTGTTAACAATTTATCTTATGTATTGTAACTCGTCGTAAAGAAACACATGTGAGTTTTTATGTAAAAGAGAACCTTTACTACCACGTAATAAATGTTTATTCTTAAGGAATGTTTACATTATTTTTTTTTATTGTATGTTAAATATTTATTATATATTTATTATATATAAGTGGAATATTAATGTTAATTAATGTTATTATAAAATATTTTGGGTTGTTGACCACTGGTAAGGGTGACTAATGTAGATAGATAAACATTAGTCTGTGATGTTTACGGTGTTTATATACTCACTGTAGCTATATAAACAGTGTATGTACACAAACAATGTATATAGACAGTAGGTATGTAAGAATATAGGTATACAATGTACATACATAAACAGAGTTGTTATTTATTATTATACATAAATAATTAAGTTTACATGTTTAGTACAACACTGTACATTGTATAAGTACATCCTATATACACTGGTTATATTACCTACACACTATGTACAGCTGTAGGTATACAAACAGTTTACATAGTGTATATGTACATTGTATTCTTATATTGCTTATGCAAGTAAATCACTGCAGGTGCGCGTGATCCAGGTATATGCTGATAACCACAAGGAAAGAAGAAAACACCAAGTTCCCAAGCGCTTTGGTGTAATTCACATCTTCAGGGGTGAGTACAGACTAGAGAGAGAAATACAAACCAAGGTGTATATATACAGAGGAGGGTGAGACCAGGTCCACAATGGTCAGGTATTAGGTAATAACCCAACTAATCTTTAAATAGCACACAACGGTTGGTGGTCAGGTGACCCGGCCTTCTCACCTGGTTACATATATTGTTTATATTTATTGTTATAGAGCTTCTCTATCTATATACATTGTTTATATAGCTACAGTGAGTATATAAACACCGTAAACATCACAGACTAATGTTTATCTATCTACATTAGTCACCCTTACCAGTGGTCAACAACCCAAAATATTTTATAACAACATTAATTAACCTTAATATTCCACTTATATATAATAAATATTTATCATATATTAATATAAAAATAATGTTAAACATTCTTTAAAAATATACATTTATTAAGCGGTGAAAAAAGTTATTTTTTACATATAAACTCATACTTGTTACTTTATGCCGAGTTACAATAACTCATTACATTGTTAATATATACGTTCTTTTTTATTATTTCCTGTTTGGATTTTATTTTGGATGTCCACTTGGGCACTAAACTCTGCCATCTACACTACATTAGTCTTTATGTTAGCTAGATTCTGGTGTGTGACCAAGACTGTGTTCTGACCTCACGGCAGGGTTTAGCTCCTGAGGGATAATTATCAAATATGGCCAGTGCTATGTGTGGTCTGGTGTGGGCGAGTTTGTTGGCCAAGCTGGAGAGGGCCACGTTGGAGAACATGAAATTAAAGGAAGAGATGGCGAGGATGAAGGAAGAGGCAGGACAAGGAAAGCCAGTGCCTGACGAAAACTCAAGTGAGTGGAAGGTTGTGAGAAGAGGGAAGACCAAACTGATGATGAAAAAACACACCAAGGATACGTCAACAACGACAACAACAGCTAAGTGTACCAACTCGTTCAGCCCCTTGATAGACGAATTGGACGTTAGTACACTCAGGGACAAGGCTGACAAGGAAGGTATAAAAACTTTAAATGTTGGTGACTCACAGGTAAGGTACTTGGACAGGGCTTTTCGTAGTAAAAACAAAAATAGGATGAGGGTGTGTTTGCCAGGGGCTGGGGTGGGGGATATAGTTGAGAGGATGGACAATATCTTGTCTGGTAATGAGAACAAACCCATTATCTGCCTCAGTGCAGGAGGCAATGACATTGGCCGGTGTAGGAGAGAGGAACTTCTTGATAAGTTCAAGGCAGCCATAGATCGTATTAGGACTAAGGGAGGGATCCCTATCATATGCCGTGTCCTGCCTAGAAGGAGAGTTGGCAGTGAATGGTCGTCAAGGGCAGTTGGTGTCAACGACCATCTTGACAGATATTGCAAGTCAATATCAGTCCCATTCATTGACAACTGGGACAACTTCTACGGCAGAAGGGATCTTTATGCTAGGGATGGGGTGCACCTGTCTCGGGATGGGGTGGCAACCCTGGCTGGGTCTCTAGAGGGGGGGGGGGCAGTTCAAAAGATATCGAAGGGTTTAAACTACTAGGGGAACATATGGGCACGAGGATGGAGGAGACTGCAGTGGGAGGGGGTAAACAAAGTAAAGGTTTACAGGGAAATAGTGTTAGGAATGATGACAAAGCTAAATTTTACAGTGAGTTAAGACCTAAACGCAGTAAAGGGAGGACTCAGAACACAACTAACCTAAATGTCTACTATGCAAACAGTAGAAGTATGAGAAACAAAATGGATGATATTAGGGCCTTGGTATGTACCGAAAAAATCGATATAATAGCATTCACTGAAACATGGATCAACCTAGACTCACATGAGTTACCTTTCGAATACCAAATTGAGGATTACAAATTGTTCCATACCGATAGGCAAACCAGGAAAGGAGGCGGAGTAGCAATCTATGTCATGGATAATCTGAAGTGTGAAATAAATAAGGAAATATAAACTGAGCGGAATACAGAAACAATTTGAATAGAATTAATCGACGGTAGGGAAAAATTAATCATAGGAGTAATATATAGACCTCCCAATCTTGATAGCGTCAATGAGCGACTTATCTGGGATGAAATGCGCAGGGCTTCCATACACAACAAAGTCTGTATAGTAGGCGACTTTAACCTTGGCCAAATAGATTGGACTGACCTTACGGGTAACTCGGTATCAGAGGATTTCCTCAAAACGATCCAGGACTGTTTCCTAAGTCAACATATAACCGAACCCACCCGGGGTAATAATATAGTCGATTTAGTTCTGCTGAACAGAGAAAACTTCATTAGCAATGTCGAGGTAGGGAACGAACTTGCAAACAGCGATCACAAAGAAATTAGATTCCAGTTAGATTTTCAGGTCAGACGTAAGGAAAATTCCATTAAAGTCCCATTTCAGAAGGGCAAACTTTGATAGTTTAAAGAGGCAGCTGAGAGAGGGGGTGTCACGCTTGGACGTGAACCTGACAGATGACACCGACCTGATAACGAGATCTGAGATTGCTGAGTTCCACGACAATTTAAATAACGAGTTACTTAATGCACAAAGGCAGAACATACCATACAAAAAACTCAGATCAGCCAACAATGACCCTAAATGGATGAATAATTATTTAAAGAACATTATTTGCCAAAGGAAGGCTATAGGTAGAAGGATAAATCATGGCGAAATTTACCTCCTGGAGTATTATAAGGTATTGGTTGGTAGGGTTAAGACCGAGATAAGAAAAGCAAAGAAAAATAATGAACTGAAGATAGCAAGGGAGGCGAAGGCAAACCCCCAAAGGATTCTACCAAATGTATCAAACTAAAACACGAGATAAGATTGGACCAATACGTTTAGATACCGGCGAGCTAACTGATAACGACGGAGAAATGAGCAATAATCTGAATAAATATTTTTCAACAGTTTTCACCACCGAAAATTTAAACATGATACCCGAGGCACCGACTCTTTTCAGGGATAATGAAGAAAACAAATTAAGCGAGATAGTAGTGACTAGTAACGATGTTAATAAGCAAATAGACAAACTGAAGCCTAATAAGTCACCAAGTCCGGATGAGTTATTTGCCAGAGTATTAAAGGAATGTAAGGAAGAGCTTAGTATGCCCTTAGCAAAGTTGTTTAACATGTCATTAAAAACAGGAGTAGTACCAGAATCCTGGAGGATAACGAATGTAATACTGATTTTCAAGAAGGGGGATAGATCACTATCCTCTATCTACCGCCCAATCAGTCTAACATCAATAGTAGGCAAATTACTAGAATCAATCATTTCAAACTTTATTCGAAACCACCTGGAGAAGCACAAATTGATCAATGATTCCCAACATGGCTTCACAAGTGGGCGTTCATGTCTAACTAATCTATTAACATTCTTTTCATCAGTTTTCGAACCGGTGGACGAGGGGCACAATTATGATGTGGTATATCTCGACTTTAGCAAAGCCTTCGACAGAGTCCCCCACGAAAGACTAATTAGAAAGGTAGAAGCGCATGGCATCAAAGGTAATATCCTTAAATGGATTAGGGCGTGGTTACAGGACAGGAAACAGCGAGTGAGCATTAACGGCACTAAGTCCCTTTGGAGCAACGTCACTAGTGGAGTTCCCCAAGGCTTAGTACTAGGACCATTATTATTTATTATATACATAAACGACATAGATATCGGCATAGACAGTAACTTAAGCAAATTTGCTGATGACACTAAAATAGGCCGTGTTATTAAATCTGACGAGGACTCCGCAAAACTACAGGAAGATCTAAACAAATTTTTCGAATGGTCGGAAAAATGACAAATGAAATTCAATGTGGACAAATGTAAAGTACTCAGTATAGGAGATGTAAACAGGGAAACCAGTTACCAGATGAACAACGATGCCTTTGTAGAATCCGACTGCGAGAGAGATTTAGGAGTAATGATAAGTAGGAATCTTAAGCCAAGTAAACATTGTGTTTTTGCTTGTAACAAGGCTAATAAAGTACTTCGGTTCATACAAAGGCGTGTTTGTTACAAGACTAGCGAGGTCATCCTAAAATTATATCTACAGCTTGTGAGACCTCACCTGCATTACGCAGTTCAGTTCTGGTCACCGTATTACAGAATTGATATAGAATCCTTTGAAAGAATCCAGAAGAGAATGACAAGACTAATCCCGGGCATCAGTAACCTTGAGTACAGAGACAGGTTAAAGTATCTTAATTTGCACTCCCTCGAAAGATGTAGAGTGAGGGGCGACATGATAGAGGTGTATAAATGAAAGTCAGGGTTAAACAAAGGGGACATTACAAAGGTACTCAAACTATCCAACCAGGAGCGAACTCGTAACAAGGGTTTTAAATTAGACAAATTTAGATTTAGGCGTGAAATAGGTAAACACTGGTTTGGAAACAGAGTAGTGGATGAATGGAACAAGTTACCAAATATCATCATTAACTCGAATACGCTGAATTGCTTCAAACATAGGTTGGATTAGAGCAATAAGGGTTGTAAACGGTTTCGCCCGTGCGGGGCCTAATAGGGCCCGCTGCGGAAGCCCATTCTTATGTTCTTATACCATTACTGTACACCAACACCGTATACCATTACTGTACACCAACACTGTGTATACCATTACTGTGTACACCAACACTGTGTATAAACATTACTGTAGTACCACCAACACTGTGCATGTACTAACACTATGTATACCATTACTGTGTACACCAACACTTCAGAGAATATTACTGTGTATACCATTACTGTGTACACCAACACCGGGTATACCAACACCGTGTATGCCATTACTGTGTATACCATTACTGTGTACACCAACACCGTGTATGCCATTACTGTGTACACCAACACTGTGTATACCATTACTGTGTACACCAACACCGTGCATGCCATTACTGTGTACACCAACACCGTGTTATGGTATACTAGTACAACTCTTTATATCTACTTTAATTACATAAAGACAAACAGTTATAGAGAACGTGAGTGCCCATCTGGACATCCAAAATATATAAATTTACCTACAGTACATTATTCTGTTAATGTTAAGTTGTTAACAATTTATCTTATGTATTGTATCTCGTCGTAAAGAAACACATGTGAGTTTTTATGTAAAAGAGAACCTTTTCTACCACGTAATAAATGTTTATTCTTAAGGATTGTTTACATTATTTTTTTTTATTGTATGTTAAATATTTATTATATATTTATTATATATAAGTGGAATATTAATGTTAATTAATGTTATTATAAAATATTTTGGGTTGTTGACCACTGGTAAGGGTGACTAATGTAGATAGATAAACATTAGTCTGTGATGTTTACGGTGTTTATATACTCACTGTAGCTATATAAACAGTGTATGTACACAAACAATGTATATAGACAGTAGGTATGTAAGAATATAGGTATACAATGTACATACATAAACAGAGTTGTTATTTATTATTATACATAAATAATTAAGTTTACATGTTTAGTACAACACTGTACATTGTATAAGTACATCCTATATACACTGGTTATATTACCTACACACTATGTACAGCTGTAGGTATACAAACAGTTTACATAGTGTATATGTACATTGTATTCTTATATTGCTTATGCAAGTAAATCACTGCAGGTGCGCGTGATCCAGGTATATGCTGATAACCACAAGGAAAGAAGAAAACACCAAGTTCCCAAGCGCTTTGGTGTAATTCACATCTTCAGGGGTGAGTACAGACTAGAGAGAGAAATACAAACCAAGGTGTATATATACAGAGGAGGGTGAGACCAGGTCCACAATGGTCAGGTATTAGGTAATAACCCAACTAATCTTTAAATAGCACACAACGGTTGGTGGTCAGGTGACCCGGCCTTCTCACCTGGTTACATATATTGTTTATATTTATTGTTATAGAGCTTCTCTATCTATATACATTGTTTATATAGCTACAGTGAGTATATAAACACCGTAAACATCACAGACTAATGTTTATCTATCTACATTAGTCACCCTTCACAATGGTCAACAACCTAAAATAATTTATAACAACATTAATTAACATTAATCTTATACTTATATTTAATAAATATTTTAAAGATAATAACATTAAAATAACGTTAAACATTATTTATGAATAAAAATTTATTAAGCGGTAGAAAAGGTTCTTATTTACATATAAACTCATAGGTCTTACTTTATGACGAGTTACAATAACTCAGGTAAATTGTTAACACCTTAACGTTGAACAAATCAATGCATGTAGATATGAAATTTTGGATGTCCAGATGGACAATAACTCATTACAGTGTTAATATATAAGCAACTTCTAATAATTTCCTGTTTTGTTTGAATTCTGGATGTCCACTTGGGCACTAAACTCTTCCATCTACAGTATAATAGTGTTTATGTTAGCTAGAGCCTGGTGTATGACCAACACTGTGTATACCATTACTGTGTACACCAACACCGTGTATACCAACACCGTGTATGCCATTACTGTGTATACCATTACTGTGTACACCAACACCGTGTATACCAACACCGTGTATGCCATTACTGTGTACACCAACACTGTGTATACCATTACTGTGTACACCAACACCGTGTATGCCATTACTGTGTACACCAACCCTGTGTATACCATTACTGTGTACACCAACACTGTGTATACCAACACTGTGTATGCCATTACTGTGTACACCAACACCGTGTATACCAACACCGTGTATGCCATTACTGTATACACCAACACTGTGTATACCATTACTGTGTACACCAACACCGTGTATACCAACACCGTGTATGCCATTACTGTATACACCAACACTGTGTATACCATTACTGTGTACACCAACACCGTGTATACCAACACCGTGTATACCATTACTGTGTACACCAACACCGTGTATACCAACACCGTGTATGCCATTACTGTGTACACCAACACTGTGTATACCATTACTGTGTACACCAACACCGTGTATGCCATTACTGTGTACACCAACCCTGTGTATACCATTACTGTGTACACCAACACTGTGTATACCAACACTGTGTATGCCATTACTGTGTACACCAACACCGTGTATACCAACACCGTGTATGCCATTACTGTATACACCAACACTGTGTATACCATTACTGTGTACACCAACACCGTGTATACCAACACCGTGTATGCCATTACTGTATACACCAACACTGTGTATACCATTACTGTGTACACCAACACCGTGTATACCAACACCGTGTATACCATTACTGTGTACACCAACACCGTGTATACCAACACCGTGTATGCCATTACTGTGTACACCAACACTGTGTATACCATTACTGTGTACACCAACACCGTGTATACCAACACCGTGTATGCCATTACTGTATACACCAACACTGTGTATACCATTATTGTGTACACCAACACCGTGTATGCCATTACTGTGTACACCAACACTGTGTACACTAACACAGTGTATACCAACACCGTGTATGCCATTACTGTGTATACCAACACTGTGTATACCATTACTGTGTACACCAATACCGTGTATACCAACACCGTGTATGCCATTACTGTGTACACCAACACTGTGTATACCATTACTGTGTACACCAATACCGTGTATACCAACACCGTGTATGACCAACACTCTGTATACCAACACCGTGTATGCCATTACTGTGTACACCAACACCGTGTATACCATTACTGTGTACACCAACACTGAGTATACCATTACTGTGTACACCAACACCGTGTATGCCATTACTGTGTACACCAACACCGTGTATGCCATAACTGTGTAGACCAACACCGTGTATACCATTACTGTGTACACCAACACTGAGAATACCATTACTGTGTACACCAACACCGTGTATGCCATTACTGTGTACACCAACACCGTGTTATGGTATACTAGTACAACTCTTTATATCTACTTTAATACCATAAAGACAAACAGTTATAGAGAACGTGAGTGCCCATCTGGACATCGAAAATTCGTATTTGTAATCAATTCAATTCAATTTCAATTGTTTATTCCTTGATAGAGGAAGCGGGATCCTAGTGCTGTCACTAGGTACCCCTGTACAATGACACCAGAATCATCTGGCAAGTGTGAAAAGTATATACAGTATAAATATTATAAAGGGGCTTACTAAAGCCTAAGGAAGGAAGGATGTTCCTTTAACACATAATTAATATTATTTACAAAATATCTGGCCAGTATTGGGAGGATCATCGTGTCTCCGTCAGGGGGTCGTGGAGTGGTGGTCCAGCAGGCGTCACGGAAGCGTTGTGTGTGGGGACATCTTAGGAGGTAGTGAATAAGGGTGCGGCTGTCGGGTCTTCTGCATAACGCACAAGAGCGTTGCTCAGGGGATGTGGGGATACCAATCTCCCAAGCAAAGTCATACCCAATGATGATACGGGCAGCAATCACGTCCCCCTTCCGCGACCCTTTCCCGTAGACGTACGAGAAGTCAGGAAGTTTACGGAGGACATCGTACCATGTGGGCGGGGAGTCCAGGGGGATGGCTGCTTCCCGAGCTTCTCTCTGTTTGCGGCGGATTTGGGTCCTAATCTGTAAGAGTGTTCGAGGAACAACGTAGTCAGGTGTGGCCTTGTTGCAGCCAGTCTTGGCAAGGTCATCTGCTGCCTCATTCCCCAAGATACCGACATGACTAGGTATCCATAGGAATGTCACAGGACGGCCTTCATCCTGAAGTGTGGATGTTAACCCTCGTATTCGGAGGATGAGGTCCTTATTTTCCCCAGATCCAAATGCGATCCCGTCGAGAGCAGACCTGGAATCGCAGCAGACAAGCAAGGGGCAGAAACCATCTGCTTCTTCCTCAGCGAGAAGGGCAGCAAGGAGGGCTATTAGTTCAGCCTGAGTGGAGGATGCCCCGTCAGAAACTCTGAGAGACAGTTTGATAGGCTCAGGGGCATGAGGACGGGAGATGTAGACACCAGCCCCGGCCCTACCTGTAGCGGGGTCAACAGAACCATCAGTGTAGAGGACGACCCTACCTGGGGACCAGTGAGCGATCCTGGAGAGGTGGTATTTGCAGAGAATAACAGGGTTCACCTGGGATTTCGGGAGCGGTCCACCGAGGGCAATCACTTCAGGTTGAAAATCCAGCCAGGGAGAAGGAGACGAACCAACAGCAGGGGTGACAACAATATCAGGCAGGAGGTCGTGTTCCTGAAGGGCTCGGATGAGTGACCCTCGCCACTGTCTTCTAGATGGAGGTCGGTCTCGGACAGCAGTAGTCAAGTTGGTTTGGACATAGTTGCCCCTAGGATCCCGTAGAATGGAAACGGCAGTTTTTAGGTAAAACTCCTGGACACGATCCTGTAAGGGGGAAAGACCAAGTTCGGTATATAGAGAAGTAGAGCGTGTCCACTGAGGAGCCCCAAGGATGATACGAGCAGCTTTCCTCTGGATAACTTCGAGACGGTTGACAGCAGTCCGACTAATGTTGACGAGGGCAGGGGCGGCGTAGTCGACACAGGAACGGACAAAAGACTTGTACATGGTGAGAAGTACAGGGATGCTGGCACCAAGGGAACCCCTGCACATGGTAGAGAGGGGAGCGAGACGCCGAAAACATATGTCTCGAAGATAGCGGACTTCAGGGATCTGACAACGTGTGCGAGTTACATACACACCCAGGTATTTTGTCTCATTAACCCAGTCCAAGGGCGTTCCTGATAAGAAAAGGGGTGGAGGTACAACACGACCGTGCCACATGGCTTTTGTTTTCGCAGTTGAAAGAAGGAAACCAAGTGAATCACACTCTCTGGAGACCAGATCAAGGGCTTCCTGCATGCTGAGGTAGTCAGGGGCTTGGAGGAGGACATCGTCGGCATATCCTGAGTGGACAACTTCTGTCGGCCACGGGAGTGATGCAATGGAGTGCATGAGTGTTAAACAAGGTGGGACTCAGGACTCCACCTTGAGGGGTGCCGAGGTTCATTTCTTGAACAGGAGACATAGAGCCTTCAACGCGAACCCGGGCCTGACGTCCAGTGAGGTAAGAGGCGATCCATTGTAGAAGTCTCCCTTTAACCCCTAACCGTGCAAGTTCAGCTAAAATGAGGGCAGGCTGAGCCGTATCAAAGGCTCCCTTGATATCAAGGAAGACGGAGACGCGGGCAGTCTGATTGCAATAAAAGGAAGCAATGGAGTGTGCTGTGCTGCGATGTTGAATGAAACCATTGAGGGAGTTGTGGAAGCCGCCTATGGTGTGAAGAAGGCGACGATGGAGTATCCTCTCCATCATCTTGCAAACACAGGAGGTAAGACTAATGGGTCGATATTTCCCAGGATCTCCCGGCTTAGGGATGGGGATAATAGTGGCATTTTTCCAGTTGGACGGGAGAACCCCATGTTCATAAGACATATTGTAGAGAGCAAGCAAGGGGCCGTTAAGAATATTAGTACAGGCGTTGAGGACGGAGTAGGTTATCTGATCATCCCCAGGAGAGGTGTCTTTTCTAGAGCGACGAGCACTGTCAAGCTCGAACTGTGTGATGGGATGATCAGTGGGGGCAGGGGAGGTAAGAGCAGCACGAACAACAGGCTCAGACGCATCGATGCGGGCCTGCACTGCCTCCTGCATTGGATCTGGAAGTGCCTCTGGGGAGGAAGCTCGTGCCCAGTCCTCCATTAAAGAGCAGGCAAGGGAGGCGGGATCAGGGTGGGGAGGAGGCCTCCGTCGAGTACCCCGTATAGCATTAATCCGATTCCATACATAAGAGGGTGACGACTGGAACGATAGAGACCCCGTGAAGGATAGCCAGTCCGCCTCACGTATCCGACGGCGCTCCTGAGTTGCAAAGGAGCACCAATTTTTGAAGTCTTCCCAGTCCTCTGGAGACCGAGACCTCCGTATGGCAGAGTGGAGATCACGGGTTACCTGCCGGAGATGTCTCATGGCAGGGATACGATACCAGTAGTTGGTGGCACTTCTGGGGTGACGGGGAGGGCGTGGAGGGGTAGCGCGATTGACAGAGTCATACACGGCATCAACAAAATCAGCGCTGTAAGAGTCAAGGGACTGAGGGACAACATAGGAATCCGCCCAGGTAGAAAGGTATTGGGTAAAGGAAGGAACAGCATCTTGTGTGAGACGAAGGCGAGGGGATCGATAAGGAGTTGATGTCGGGGCAGAGAAGGAGAGCCTGAGATGGGTAGTAACGGCAAGATGGTCACTATACAGAGCAGGCTCGGTGCAGACGGTAGGATGAAAGGAAGTATGACCGTTCAATAGTAAGCCAACATCAAGGAAACTATGGGGGAGGCGAGTAGGATCGTCAGGACAAAGAAAGCGAACATCATCATCCCCATTAAGAAACTGTGAGAGATGTGATCCATTAAGGGTACATGGAGTGGGATGATCCGGAGTAAGAGTGGGATGGCGGGCATTAAAGTCGCCAAGAACAATAGTGGGAACCCCATCATGGAGGTCGTGAAGAACCTGGGGGTCCAGAGAATTACTCTTGAAATGAACATTGACTACACGAAGGGTCCGGTCACCAAGAGTAAGGGAGACAGAAAGTAATTCAGACGGGGGTCCATGTGAGTCAGGTGAAGGGAGACGAACAGATGGAATGGTGTTACGCACAAGGGTGAGGAGGCCACGAGCCTGCCCACGGTACCGAGGCAGGGTGTAAACAGAATAGCCAGAGAGGCGGAGTGGAGTAACATCGTCTGTGATGGTTTCCTGAAGTAGAGCAACATCTACTTGATGGGAGAGCACAAACTGGGCGAGGTCTGTCCGGCGAGGTCTAAGTCCCTGGATGTTCCATTGTAAGAAGAGGAGGGAACGGCCTCCGGTGTGAGATGAGTCGGAGGGGCTAGACAGGGCTCCAGAGGAGGTACCAAATTCTGTTGAGAGAAATGGAGAGGGAGGAGTGGGAGAGCGAGGGATGGATCCTCCATCTCGGGAGATGGAAGGAGGCGGGTCATCAGGGCTTGCAAAGTGCGCCCCTGTTGGGTCAGGGTGTCCAGAATGAGTTGTTGTTGCTTCTGCAATGTCGCAATTGTTTTCACAAACAAGTCGAGTTGGGCTGAGAGAAGGTTGATTTGCTTGGAGTGGCGATCCAGACGGAGAGTGATTGTTTCCATAGAACCAACTTGGTGTACCTGTGCATGAGCTGGAGGTGGCGGCGAGGATTGCCGAGGGCCCGACTGGGCATGTGGCGGTGGTAGCGACGGAGAGGGACGGTGAGGGTTCAGTTGAGTAAGAGGTGGTGGTGCTGGTGAGAGACAGCGGGGATCCGGGTGGGCAGGAGATGGTGGTGACTGTGTGGCAGGGCCGGCAACGACCTTGTTCCAAGAACGGTAGGGAGAGGGAGGGAGGGGAGAAAGGATGGGTGGTAGGGGTGATGGAGGGGGTGGTAGAGGAGAGGAGATCAATGGGAAATCCTTGGTGGATGGAAGAGGCGGTGGTGGATAGGATTGAGGTTTGGTTGACAGGGGCTTCGTCAGAGACGAGGGCAGTGGTACAAGGTAAGTTTTCCCCGGGCGAGTGCCAGGACGCTGTGGGCAATTGGCATTCCAGGCGTGGTGACTGCCATGGCAATTGACGCACCGTGGAATAACTGGGATTTTGTTCTGAATTTTCGATTTGCATTCCACTGTGTCGTGAGGACCTGCACAGAAACCGCAGGCGACCATCCTCGTGCACTCCCAGGTGCGGTGTTTCCACGATTGGCAACGACCACAGATTTTCGGGGTTCCGATAAATCGGTCGAGAGGACAGTTGTGAATTGGTCCTACATTCACCTTTGGGGGGAGGGGGCCCACCCACCAGCCGATGAGTTCGTTGGATGGATGTTTGGAGACCGGGTTGATGCGGCGTTCCATGTCCAGTAGTTGTGGGAGAAGAGGGCGAAGATCGTCGATAGGGATCTCCCAGGGTACGTGGCGAACCATTACCTTGGTACGACGAGTTTCTGGGGTGATGATGGTGAACTTCAGCATCACCTCCCCCTGGGGAGCAGGAAAGCCCACCTGAGTGAGCAGGCGTACCGTCTCGTCCATTTGTGTGGTGACTATCACGGCTGTGGGACCTCGGCGGAGGCGTAGTGTTGAGTCCTGAAGTGGAGAGCAGTGACGGAAGAACCAGGTCGTCCGTGTGCTCAGAGGCAAGTCCCGAGGGAAGGCGAGACGACGAAGGCGCGACGGGGCAGGGAGACAAAGGGAATCCCCTATGTCCATCGTCGGCGGAGGGTCGGTCATTGAGCCACATGTAAGCTCACTTGGGGACCCCGATGACAGGAGTCCACCCTCTACAGCCCCAGGCGAGGTGCAAAGGGGAGCCGTGGCCCCTGCTGGAGACCCTGACTTCTGAGGTTTCTGCTTCTTCTTTGACGTGTCTTCAAGAAGAAAGTCGTCAGCATCACTGTCACCTACTGCCGCCGTTTCCAACGAACGGGAGCGTTTAACGGCGGGCATAGGACACGTTGGCAACACTGCAGTCAGGTGGAGTGGTAATGACGTCACACTATCACACTGCGCATGCGCAAACTTGAAAAACTTTGCTCAGAGGGATCGGGTGGTAGGACCAGATGTTTTATCCCCAAAAAATGACAAAGTCCAAAAGTAACAAAAAAATATATGCCACTGTGCTGATAACTGGGTCTTACTGTAGTTGTCTACACAGGCTGGGATTGGTAGACTCTCTGAATTCGTCAGAAATACGAATTTTAAGGAGCAGTCTCTTACAGCCTTTGTTGACACTACGCCTTGCTTATCTTGTGATTTTCCTATTTAATCTTGTATTTTCTGAACGTTAGGGTGTTAATAATTTACCCGAGTTATTGTAACTCGTCATAAAGAGACACATAAGAGTTTATATGTAAATAAGAACCTTTTCCACCTCTTAATAAATTTTTGTTCTTAAGTTATGTTTAACGTTATTTTAATGTTTTTATCTCTCAAATACTTATTATATATAAGTTGAAGATTAATGTTAATAAAATATTTTTAGGTTGTTAACCATTGGTAAGGGGTGACTAATGTAGATAGATAAGCATTAGTCTGTGATGTTACAGTGTTTATATACTCACTGTAGCTATAAAGAAGTTTACATAGTGCTATATGTAATCAGTGTATATACAGTTGTACTTTGTATGTATACTTACACTGCATGTATAATAATAAATAACAACTCTGTTTATGTATGTACATTGTATACCTATATTCTTACATACCTACTGTCTATATACATTGTTTGTGTACATACACTGTTTATATAGCTACAGTGAGTATATAAACACCGTAAACATCACAGACTAATGTTTATCTATCTACATTAGTCACCCTTACCAGTGGTCAACAACCCAAAATATTTTATAATAACATTAATTAACATTATTCTTATACTTATATTTAATAAATATTTAAAAGATAATAACATTAAAATAACGTTAAACATTACTTAAGAATAAAAATTTATTAGGTGGTAAAAAAGGTTCTTATTTACATATAAACTCATACGTGTTACTTAATGACGAGTTACAATCACTCAGGTAAATTGTTAACAAGCTTACGGTGAATTAATACAAAATACTAGTACAAATTTTGGATGTCCAGATGGACAATAACTCATTACAGTGTTAATATATAAGCAACTTCTAATAATTTCCTGTTTTGTTTGAATTCTGGATGTCCACTTGGGCACTAAACTCTTCCATCTACAGTATAATAGTGTTTATGTTAGCTAGAGCCTGGTGTATGACCAACACTGTGTATACCATTACTGTGTACACCAACACTGTGTATACCAACACCGTGTATGCCATTACTGTGTACACCAACACTGTGTATACCATTACTGTGTACACCAACACCGGGTATACCAACACCGTGTATGCCATTACTGTGTATACCATTACTGTGTACACCAACACCGTGTATGCCATTACTGTGTACACCAACACTGTGTATACCATTACTGTGTACACCAACACCGTGTATACCATTACTGTGTACACCAACACCGTGTATACCAACACCGTGTATGCCATTACTGTGTACACCAACACTGTGTACACCAACACTGTGTACACCATTACTGTGTACACCATTACTGTGTACACCAACACCGTGTATGCCATTACTGTGTACACCAACACTGTGTATACCATTACTGTGTGCACCAACACCGTGTATACCAACACCGAGTATGCCATTACTGTGTACACCAACACTGAGTATACCATTACTGTGTACACCAACACTGAGTATACCATTACTGTGTACACCAACACCGTGTATGCCATTACTGTGTACACCAACACTGTGTATACCATTACTGTGTACACCATTACTGTGTATACCATTACTGTGTACACCAACACTGTGTATACCATTACTGTGTACACCAACACCGTGTATACCATTACTGTGTACACCAACACCGTGTATACCATTACTGTGTACACCAACACTGAGTATACCATTACTGTGTACACCAACACCGTGTATGCCATTACTGTGTACACCAACACCGTGTTATGGTATACTAGTACAACTCTTTATATCTACTTTAATACCATAAAGACAAACAGTTATAGAGAACGTGAGTGCCCATCTGGACATCGAAAATTCGTATTTGTAATCTTGTATTTTCTGAACGTTAGGGTGTTAATAATTTACCTGAGTTATTGTAACTCGTCATAAAGAGACACATAAGAGTTTATATGTAAATAAGAACCTTTTCCACCTCTTAATAAATTTTTGTTTTTAATTTGTGTTTAATGTTATTTTAATGTTTTTATCTGTTATATATTTATTATATATAAGTAGAAGATTAATGTTAATTACTGTTGTTATAAAATATTTTAGGTTGTTAACCATTGGTAAGGGTGACTAATGTAGATAGATAAACATTAGTCTGTGATGTTTACAGTGTTTATATACTCACTGTAGCTATAAAGTTTACATAGTGTATATGTAATCAGTGTATATACAGTTGTAGTTTGTATGTATACTTACACTGCATGTATAATGATAAATAGCAACTGTGTATATGTACATTGTATACCTATATTGTTTATATTTATTGTTATAGACCTTCTCTATCTATATACATTGTTTATATAGCTACAGTGAGTATATAAACACCGTAAACATCACAGACTAATGTTTATCTATCTACATTAGTCACCCTTACCAGTGGTCAACAACCCAAAATATTTTATAATAACATTAATTAACATTATTCTTATACTTATATTTAATAAATATTTAAAAGATAATAACATTAAAATAACGTTAAACATTACTTAAGAATAAAAATTTATTAGGTGGTAAAAAAGGTTCTTATTTACATATAAACTCATACGTGTTACTTAATGACGAGTTACAATCACTCAGGTAAATTGTTAACAAGCTTACGGTGAATTAATACAAAATACTAGTACAAATTTTGGATGTCCAGATGGACAATAACTCATTACAGTGTTAATATATAAGCAACTTCTAATAATTTCCTGTTTTGTTTGAATTCTGGATGTCCACTTGGGCACTAAACTCTTCCATCTACAGTATAATAGTGTTTATGTTAGCTAGAGCCTGGTGTATGACCAACACTGTGTATACCATTACTGTGTACACCAACACCGTGTATACCAACACCGTGTATGCCATTACTGTGTACACCAACACTGTGTATACCATTACTGTGTACACCAACACCGTGTATACCATTACTGTGTACACCAACACCGTGTATACCAACACCGTGTATGCCATTACTGTGTACACCAACACTGTGTATACCATTACTGTGTACACCAACACCGTGTATGCCATTACTGTGTACACCAACCCTGTGTATACCATTACTGTGTACACCAACACTGTGTATACCAACACTGTGTATGCCATTACTGTGTACACCAACACCGTGTATACCAACACCGTGTATGCCATTACTGTATACACCAACACTGTGTATACCATTACTGTGTACACCAACACCGTGTATACCAACACCGTGTATGCCATTACTGTATACACCAACACTGTGTATACCATTACTGTGTACACCAACACCGTGTATACCAACACCGTGTATACCATTACTGTGTACACCAACACCGTGTATACCAACACCGTGTATGCCATTACTGTGTACACCAACACTGTGTATACCATTACTGTGTACACCAACACCGTGTATGCCATTACTGTGTACACCAACCCTGTGTATACCATTACTGTGTACACCAACACTGTGTATACCAACACTGTGTATGCCATTACTGTGTACACCAACACCGTGTATACCAACACCGTGTATGCCATTACTGTATACACCAACACTGTGTATACCATTACTGTGTACACCAACACCGTGTATACCAACACCGTGTATGCCATTACTGTATACACCAACACTGTGTATACCATTACTGTGTACACCAACACCGTGTATACCAACACCGTGTATACCATTACTGTGTACACCAACACCGTGTATACCAACACCGTGTATGCCATTACTGTGTACACCAACACTGTGTATACCATTACTGTGTACACCAACACCGTGTATGCCATTACTGTGTACACCAACCCTGTGTATACCATTACTGTGTACACCAACACTGTGTATACCAACACTGTGTATGCCATTACTGTGTACACCAACACCGTGTATACCAACACCGTGTATGCCATTACTGTATACACCAACACTGTGTATACCATTACTGTGTACACCAACACCGTGTATACCAACACCGTGTATGCCATTACTGTATACACCAACACTGTGTATACCATTACTGTGTACACCAACACCGTGTATACCAACACCGTGTATACCATTACTGTGTACACCAACACCGTGTATACCAACACCGTGTATGCCATTACTGTGTACACCAACACTGTGTATACCATTACTGTGTACACCAACACCGTGTATGCCATTACTGTGTACACCAACCCTGTGTATACCATTACTGTGTACACCAACACTGTGTATACCAACACTGTGTATGCCATTACTGTGTACACCAACACCGTGTATACCAACACCGTGTATGCCATTACTGTATACACCAACACTGTGTATACCATTACTGTGTACACCAACACCGTGTATACCAACACCGTGTATGCCATTACTGTATACACCAACACTGTGTATACCATTACTGTGTACACCAACACCGTGTATACCAACACCGTGTATACCATTACTGTGTACACCAACACCGTGTATACCAACACCGTGTATGCCATTACTGTGTACACCAACACTGTGTATACCATTACTGTGTACACCAACACCGTGTATGCTAATATTGTGTACATCAACACTGTGTATACCCATTATTGTGTACACCAACACTGTGTGTATACCATTACTATGTGGCCAATTCAATACTGTGTATACCAACACCGTGTATGCCATTACTGTATACACCAACACTGTGTATACCATTATTGTGTACACCAACACCGTGTATGCCATTACTGTGTACACCAACACTGTGTACACTAACACAGTGTATACCAACACCGTGTATGCCATTACTGTGTATACCAACACTGTGTATACCATTACTGTGTACACCAATACCGTGTATACCAACACCGTGTATGCCATTACTGTGTACACCAACACTGTGTATACCATTACTGTGTACACCAATACCGTGTATACCAACACCGTGTATGACCAACACTCTGTATACCAACACCGTGTATGCCATTACTGTGTACACCAACACCGTGTATACCATTACTGTGTACACCAACACTGAGTATACCATTACTGTGTACACCAACACCGTGTATGCCATTACTGTGTACACCAACACCGTGTATGCCATAACTGTGTAGACCAACACCGTGTATACCATTACTGTGTACACCAACACTGAGAATACCATTACTGTGTACACCAACACCGTGTATGCCATTACTGTGTACACCAACACCGTGTTATGGTATACTAGTACAACTCTTTATATCTACTTTAATACCATAAAGACAAACAGTTATAGAGAACGTGAGTGCCCATCTGGACATCGAAAATTCGTATTTGTAATCAATTCAATTCAATTTCAATTGTTTATTCCTTGATAGAGGAAGCGGGATCCTAGTGCTGTCACTAGGTACCCCTGTACAATGACACCAGAATCATCTGGCAAGTGTGAAAAGTATATACAGTATAAATATTATAAAGGGGCTTACTAAAGCCTAAGGAAGGAAGGATGTTCCTTTAACACATAATTAATATTATTTACAAAATATCTGGCCAGTATTGGGAGGATCATCGTGTCTCCGTCAGGGGGTCGTGGAGTGGTGGTCCAGCAGGCGTCACGGAAGCGTTGTGTGTGGGGACATCTTAGGAGGTAGTGGATAAGGGTGCGGCTGTCGGGTCTTCTGCATAACGCACAAGAGCGTTGCTCAGGGGATGTGGGGATACCAATCTCCCAAGCAAAGTCATACCCGATGATGATACGGGCAGCAATCACGTCCCCCTTCCGCGACCCTTTCCCGTAGACGTACGAGAAGTCAGGAAGTTTACGGAGGACATCGTACCATGTGGGCGGGGAGTCCAGGGGGATGGCTGCTTCCCGAGCTTCTCTCTGTTTGCGGCGGATTTGGGTCCTAATCTGTAAGAGTGTTCGAGGAACAACGTAGTCAGGTGTGGCCTTGTTGCAGCCAGTCTTGGCAAGGTCATCTGCTGCCTCATTCCCCAAGATACCGACATGACTAGGTATCCATAGGAATGTCACAGGACGGCCTTCATCCTGAAGTGTGGATGTTAACCCTCGTATTCGGAGGATGAGGTCCTTATTTTCCCCAGATCCAAATGCGATCCCGTCGAGAGCAGACCTGGAATCGCAGCAGACAAGCAAGGGGCAGAAACCATCTGCTTCTTCCTCAGCGAGAAGGGCAGCAAGGAGGGCTATTAGTTCAGCCTGAGTGGAGGATGCCCCGTCAGAAACTCTGAGAGACAGTTTGATAGGCTCAGGGGCATGAGGACGGGAGATGTAGACACCAGCCCCGGCCCTACCTGTAGCGGGGTCAACAGAACCATCAGTGTAGAGGACGACCCTACCTGGGGACCAGTGGGCGATCCTGGAGAGGTGGTATTTGCAGAGAATAACAGGGTTCACCTGGGATTTCGGGAGCGGTCCACCGAGGGCAATCACTTCAGGTTGAAAATCCAGCCAGGGAGAAGGAGACGAACCAACAGCAGGGGTGACAACAATATCAGGCAGGAGGTCGTGTTCCTGAAGGGCTCGGATGAGTGACCCTCGCCACTGTCTTCTAGATGGAGGTCGGTCTCGGACAGCAGTAGTCAAGTTGGTTTGGACATAGTTGCCCCTAGGATCCCGTAGAATGGAAACGGCAGTTTTTAGGTAAAACTCCTGGACACGATCCTGTAAGGGGGAAAGACCAAGTTCGGTATATAGAGAAGTAGAGCGTGTCCACTGAGGAGCCCCAAGGATGATACGAGCAGCTTTCCTCTGGATAACTTCGAGACGGTTGACAGCAGTCCGACTAATGTTGACGAGGGCAGGGGCGGCGTAGTCGACACAGGAACGGACAAAAGACTTGTACATGGTGAGAAGTACAGGGATGCTGGCACCAAGGGAACCCCTGCACATGGTAGAGAGGGGAGCGAGACGCCGAAAACATATGTCTCGAAGATAGCGGACTTCAGGGATCTGACAACGTGTGCGAGTTACATACACACCCAGGTATTTTGTCTCATTAACCCAGTCCAAGGGCGTTCCTGATAAGAAAAGGGGTGGAGGTACAACACGACCGTGCCACATGGCTTTTGTTTTCGCAGTTGAAAGAAGGAAACCAAGTGAATCACACTCTCTGGAGACCAGATCAAGGGCTTCCTGCATGCTGAGGTAGTCAGGGGCTTGGAGGAGGACATCGTCGGCATATCCTGAGTGGACAACTTCTGTCGGCCACGGGAGTGATGCAATGGAGTGCATGAGAGTGTTAAACAAGGTGGGACTCAGGACTCCACCTTGAGGGGTGCCGAGGTTCATTTCTTGAACAGGAGACATAGAGCCTTCTACGCGAACCCGGGCCTGACGTCCAGTGAGGTAAGAGGCGATCCATTGTAGAAGTCTCCCTTTAACCCCTAACCGTGCAAGTTCAGCTAAAATGAGGGCAGGCTGAGCCGTATCAAAGGCTCCCTTGATATCAAGGAAGACGGAGACGCGGGCAGTCTGATTGCAATAAAAGGAAGCAATGGAGTGTGCTGTGCTGCGATGTTGAATGAAACCATTGAGGGAGTTGTGGAAGCCGCCTATGGTGTGAAGAAGGCGACGATGGAGTATCCTCTCCATCATCTTGCAAACACAGGAGGTAAGACTAATGGGTCGATATTTCCCAGGATCTCCCGGCTTAGGGATGGGGATAATAGTGGCATTTTTCCAGTTGGACGGGAGAACCCCATGTTCATAAGACATATTGTAGAGAGCAAGCAAGGGGCCGTTAGGAATATTAGTACAGGCGTTGAGGACGGAGTAGGTTATCTGATCATCCCCAGGAGAGGTGTCTTTTCTAGAGCGACGAGCACTGTCAAGCTCGAACTGTGTGATGGGATGATCAGTGGGGGCAGGGGAGGTAAGAGCAGCACGAACAACAGGCTCAGACGCATCGATGCGGGCCTGCACTGCCTCCTGCATTGGATCTGGAAGTGCCTCAGGGGAGGAAGCTCGTGCCCAGTCCTCCATTAAAGAGCAGGCAAGGGAGGCGGGGTCAGGGTGGGGAGGAGGCCTCCGTCGAGTACCCCGTATAGCATTAATCCGATTCCATACATAAGAGGGTGACGACTGGAACGATAGAGACCCCGTGAAGGATAGCCAGTCCGCCTCACGTATCCGACGGCGCTCCTGAGTTGCAAAGGAGCACCAATTTTTGAAGTCTTCCCAGTCCTCTGGAGACCGAGACCTCCGTATGGCAGAGTGGAGATCACGGGTTACCTGCCGGAGATGTCTCATGGCAGGGATACGATACCAGTAGTTGGTGGCACTTCTGGGGTGACGGGGAGGGCGTGGAGGGGTAGCGCGATTGACAGAGTCATACACGGCATCAACAAAATCAGCGCTGTAAGAGTCAAGGGACTGAGGGACAACATAGGAATCCGCCCAGGTAGAAAGGTATTGGGTAAAGGAAGGAACAGCATCTTGTGTGAGACGAAGGCGAGGGGATCGATAAGGAGTTGATGTCGGGGCAGAGAAGGAGAGCCTGAGATGGGTAGTAACGGCAAGATGGTCACTATACAGAGCAGGCTCGGTGCAGACGGTAGGATGAAAGGAAGTATGACCGTTCAATAGTAAGCCAACATCAAGGAAACTATGGGGGAGGCGAGTAGGATCGTCAGGACAAAGAAAGCGAACATCATCATCCCCATTAAGAAACTGTGAGAGATGTGATCCATTAAGGGTACATGGAGTGGGATGATCCGGAGTAAGAGTGGGATGGCGGGCATTAAAGTCGCCAAGAACAATAGTGGGAACCCCATCATGGAGGTCGTGAAGAACCTGGGGGTCCAGAGAATTACTCTTGAAATGAACATTGACTACACGAAGGGTCCGGTCACCAAGAGTAAGGGAGACAGAAAGTAATTCAGACGGGGGTCCATGTGAGTCAGGTGAAGGGAGACGAACAGATGGAATGGTGTTACGCACAAGGGTGAGGAGGCCACGAGCCTGCCCACGGTACCGAGGCAGGGTGTAAACAGAATAGCCAGAGAGGCGGAGTGGAGTAACATCGTCTGTGATGGTTTCCTGAAGTAGAGCAACATCTACTTGATGGGAGAGCACAAACTGGGCGAGGTCTGTCCGGCGAGGTCTAAGTCCCTGGATGTTCCATTGTAAGAAGAGGAGGGAACGGCCTCCGGTGTGAGATGAGTCGGAGGGGCTAGACAGGGCTCCAGAGGAGGTACCAAATTCTGTTGAGAGAAATGGAGAGGGAGGAGTGGGAGAGCGAGGGATGGATCCTCCATCTCGGGAGATGGAAGGAGGCGGGTCATCAGGGCTTGCAAAGTGCGCCCCTGTTGGGTCAGGGTGTCCAGAATGAGTTGTTGTTGTGTGCAATTGTTTTCACAAACAAGTCGAGTTGGGCTGAGAGAAGGTTGATTTGCTTGGAGGGGCGATCCAGACGGAGAGTGATTGTTTCCATAGAACCAACTTGGTGTACCTGTGCATGAGCTGGAGGTGGCGGCGAGGATTGCCGAGGGCCCGACTGGGCATGTGGTGGTGGTAGCGACGGAGAGGGACGGTGAGGGTTCAGTTGAGTAAGAGGTGGTGGTGCTGGTGAGAGACAGCGGGGGTCCGGGTGGGCAGGAGATGGTGGTAACTGTGTGGCAGGGCTGGCAACGACCTTGTTCCAAGAACGGTAGGGAGAGGGAGGGAGGGGAGAAAGGATGGGTGGTAGGGGTGATGGAGGGGGTGGTAGAGGAGAGGAGATCAATGGGAAATCCTTGGTGGATGGAAGAGGCGGTGGTGGATGGAAGAGGCGGTGGTGGATAGGATTGAGGTTTGGTTGACAGGGGCTTCGTCAGAGACGAGGGCGGTGGTACAAGGTAAGTTTTCCCCGGGCGAGTGCCAGGACGCTGTGGGCAATTGGCATTCCAGGCGTGGTGACTGCCATGGCAATTGACGCACCGTGGAATAACTGGGATTTTGTTCTGAATTTTCGATTTGCATTCCACTGTGTCGTGAGGACCTGCACAGAAACCGCAGGCGACCATCCTCGTGCACCCCCAGGTGCGGTGTTTCCACGATTGGCAACGACCGCAGATTTTCGGGGTTCCGATAAATCGGTCGAGAGGACAGTTGTGAATTGGTCCTACATTCACCTTCGGGGGGAGGGGGCCCACCCACCAGCCGATGAGTTCGTTGGATGGACGTTTGGAGACCGGGTTGATGCGGCGTTCCATGTCCAGTAGTTGTGGGAGAAGAGGGCGAAGATCGTCGATAGGGATCTCCCAGGGTACGTGGCGAACCATTACCTTGGTACGACGAGTTTCTGGGACGATGATGGTGAACTTCAGCATCACCTCCCCCTGGGGAGCAGGAAAGCCCACCTGAGTGAGCAGGCGTACCGTCTCGTCCATTTGTGTGGTGACTATCACGGCTGTGGGACCTCGGCGGAGGCGAAGTGTTGAGTCCTGAAGAGGAGAGCAGTGACGGAAGAATCAGGTCGTCCGTGTGCTCAGACGCAAGTCCCGAGGGAAGGCGAGACGACGAAGGCGCGACGGGGCAGGGAGACAAAGGGAATCCCCTATGTCCATCGTCGGCCGAGGGTCGGTCATTGAGCCACATGTAAGCTCACTTGGGGACCCCGATGACAGGAGGAGTCCACCCTCTACAGCCCCAGAAGGGGTGCAAGGGGGAGCCGTGGCCCCTGCTGGAGACCCTGACTTCTGAGGTTTCTGCTTCTTCTTTGACGTGTCTTCAAGAAGAAAGTCGTCAGCATCACTGTCACCTACTGCCGCCGTTTCCAACGAACGGGAGCGTTTAACGGCGGGCAAAGGGCACGTTGGCAACACTGCAGTCAGGTGGAGTGGTAATGACGTCACTGCTACGTCACACTATCACATTGCGCATGCGCAAACTTGAAAAACTTTGCTCAGAGGCATCGGGTGGTAGGACCAGATCTTTTATCCCCCAAAAATGACAAAGTCCAAAAGTAAAAAAAAAATATATGCCACTGTGCTGATAACTGGGTCTTACTATAGTTGTATGCACAGGCTGGGATTGGTAGACTCGCTGAATTCGTCAGAAATACGAATTTTAAGGAGCAGTCTCTAACATCCTTTGTTGACACTACGCACGCATGCGCGTTCCCCAAATCTGACTTTCTGCCTCATTTACACAATTGCAGGTCTCGATTGTTTTTCTTACTTTAACAACACAACATACTTTTGATTGTTTTTCATTTTTGCATTTCCTTATGGTTCTTTATTATTATTATTATTATTATTATTATTATTATTATTAGTAGTAGTAGTAGTAGTAGTAGTAGTAGTATTAGTATTATTGTTGTTATTATTATTATTGTTATCACTATTATTTTATTATTTTATTTTTAATTTTTCAGTTTTTATTATAAATCTTATTTACTATGAATTATAATTATTTTGTTTTTGATATTGTATTTTTATTATTCTTTATTTAATATGAATTATTTTTATTATTATTATTATTATTATTATTATTATTATTATTATTATTATTATTATTATTATTATTATTATTATTAGTATTATTATTATTATTATTTTTCATTTTCGCCTCCCAGGCCCTGATGTGGGTCAGTGACCTGTGCCCGGGTGGGCTAATACCTAAAAAAAAAATAGTTAATGCTGAGAGCACCAGTTTATAAAAATGATAAATCTATAATTAACCTTATCCGAATAAAGAAAAAACAAACAATCAAAGGGTTATTAAATTAAGAAATCCTTGCTTAGAAAGATGGTGGAAAAATCAACTCAAATTAATTATACATAGACATAAATATTAATAATGCAATAACATATAAACTATCTAGTTATAATTTCTCACGAGAAAATCAGATTCATTATACATAGACATAATTATTGTTTATTATACAAATTCAACACTTAGCTGAACCTCCGAGTTCTTGCTCCAAGTCTTATACAGTGTTTCTTTCACTTGTATCATTTATAATACTTAGGAACCTGCGGGACATATACAGCTTCAATCACAAGTCTGGAAGATTAACTGCTTCTCAAATATGAAATCCTGCTCATATAAATTCTGCATACATGACTCTTCTCCTAGATATAAATCCCTGAAAATAATGTTTATTTTCAGTTCCTATTATAGATAATGATAATTAACTTTAAATTACATTTTAAATAATTCGTGCGACTGAGGAAGCGACGATCAAAATTATATATATATATATATATATATATATATATATATATATATATATATATATATATATATATATATATATATATATATATATATATATATATATATATATATATATATATATATATATATTCAATTTTCAATTTCAATTGTTTATTCCTTGATAGAGGAAGCGGGATCCTAGTGCTGTCACTAGGTACCCCTGTACAATGACACCAGAATCATCTGGCAAGTGTGAAAAGTATATACAGTATAAATATTATAAAGAGGCTTACTAAAGCCTAAGGAAGGAAGGATATTCCTTTAACACATAATCAATATTATTTACAAAATATCTGGCCAGTATTGGGAGGATCATCGTGTCTCCGTCAGGGGGTCGTGGAGTGGTGGTCCAGCAGGCGTCACGGAAGCGTTGTGTGGGGACATCTTAGGAGGTAGTGAATAAGGGTGCGGCTGTCGGGTCTTCTGCATAACACACAAGAGCGTTGCTCAGGGGATGCGGGGATACCAATCTCCCAAGCAAAGTCATACCCAATGATGATACGGGCAGCAATCACGTCCCCCTTCCGCGACCCTTTCCCGTAGACGTACGAGAGGTCAGGAAGTTTACGGAGGAAATCGTACCAGGTGGGCGGGGAGTCCAGGGGGATGGCTGCTTCCCGAGCTTCTCTCTGTTTGCGGCGGATTTGGGTCCTAATCTGTAAGAGTGTTCGAGGAACAACGTAGTCAGGTGTGGCCTTGTTGCAGCCAGTCTTGGCAAGGTCATCTGCTGCGTCATTCCCCAAGATACCGACATGACTAGGTATCCATAGGAATATCACAGGACGGCCTTCATCCTGAAGTGTGGATGTTAACCCTCGTATTCGGAGGATGAGGTCCTTATTTTCCCCAGATCCAAATGCGATCCCGTCGAGAGCAGACCTGGAATCGCAGCAGACAAGCAAGGGGCAGAAACCATCTGCTTCTTCCTCAGCGAGAAGGGCAGCAAGGAGGGCTATTAGTTCAGCCTGAGTGGAGGATGCCCCGTCAGAAACTCTGAGAGACAGTTTGATAGGCTCAGGGCATGAGGACGGGAGATGTAGACACCAGCCCCGGCCCTACCTGTAGCGGGGTCAACAGAACCATCAGTGTAGAGGACGACCCTACCTGGGGACCAGTGAGCGATCCTGGAGAGGTGGTATTTGCAGAGAATAACAGGGTTCACCTGGGATTTCGGGAGCGGTCCACCGAGGGCAATCACTTCAGGTTGAAAATCCAGCCAGGGAGAAGGAGACGAACCAACAGCAGGGGTGACAACAATATCAGGCAGGAGGTCGTGTTCCTGAAGGGCTCGGATGAGTGAACCTCGCCACTGTCTTCTAGATGGAGGTCGGTCTCGAACAGCAGTAGTCAAGTTGGTTTGGACATAGTTGCCCCTAGGATCCCGTAGAATGGAAACGGCAGTTTTTAGGTAAAACTCCTGGACACGATCCTGTAAGGGGGAAAGACCAAGTTCGTTATATAGAGAAGTAGAGCATGTCCACTGAGGAGCCCCAAGGATGATACGAGCAGCTTTCCTCTGGATAACTTCGAGACGGTTGACAGCAGTCCGACTAATGTTGACGAGGGCAGGGGCGGCGTAGTCGACACAGGAACGAACAAAAGACTTGTACATGGTGAGAAGTACAGGGATGCTGGCACCAAGGGAACCCCTGCACATGGTAGAGAGGGGAGCGAGACGCCGAAAACATATGTCTCGAAGATAGCGGACTTCAGGGATCTGACAACGTGTGCGAGTTACATACACACCCAGGTATTTTGTCTCATTAACCCAGTCCAAGGGCGTTCCTGATAAGAAAAGGGGTGGAGGTACAACACGACCGTGCCACATGGCTTTTGTTTTCGCAGTTGAAAGAAGGAAACCAAGTGAATCACACTCTCTGGAGACCAGATCAAGGGCTTCCCGCATGCTGAGGTAATCAGGGGCTTGGAGGAGGACATCATATCCTGAGTGGACAACTTCTGTCGGCCACGGGAGTGATGCAATGGAGTGCATGAGAGTGTTAAACAAGGTGGGACTCAGGACTCCACCTTGAGGGGTGCCGAGGTTCATTTCTTGAACAGGAGACATAGAGCCTTCAACGCGAACCCGGGCCTGACGTCCAGTGAGGTAAGAGGCGATCCATTGTAGAAGTCTCCCTTTAACCCCTAACCGTGCAAGTTCAGCTAAAATGAGGGCAGGCTGAGGCGTATCAAAGGCTCCCTTGATATCAAGGAAGACGGAGACGCGGACAGTCTGATTGCAATAAAAGGAAGCAATGGAGTGTGCTGTGCTGCGATGTTGAATGAAACCATTGAGGGAGTTGTGGAAGCCGCCTATGGTGTGAAGAAGGCGACGATGGAGTATCCTCTCCATCATCTTACAAACACAGGAGGTAAGACTAATGGGTCGATATTTCCCAGGATCTCCCGGCTTAGGGATGGGGATAATAGTGGCATTTTTCCAGTTGGACAAGAGAACCCCATGTTCATAAGACATATTGTAGAGAGCAAGCAAGGGGCCGTTAGGAATATTAGTACAGGCGTTGAGGACGGAGTAGGTTATCTGATCATCCCCAGGAGAGGTGTCTTTTCTAGAGCGACGAGCACTGTCAAGCTCGAACTGTGTGATGGGATGATCAGTGGGGGCAGGGGAGGTAAGAGCAGCACGAACAACAGGCTCAGACGCATCGATGCGGGCCTGCACTGCCTCCTGCATTGGATCTGGAAGTGCCTCAGGGGAGGAAGCTCGTGCCCAGTCCTCCATTAAAGAGCAGGCAAGGGAGGCGGGGTCAGGGTGGGGGGGAGGCCTCCGTCGAGTACCCCGTATAGCATTAATCCGATTCCATACATAAGAGGGTGACGACTGGAACGATAGAGATCCCGTGAAGGATAGCCAGTCCGCCTCACGTATCCGACGGCGCTCCTGAGTTGCAAAGGAGCACCAAATTTTGAAGTCTTCCCAGTCCTCTGGAGACCGAGACCTCCGTATGGCAGAGTGGAGATCACGGGTTACCTGCCGGAGATGTCTCATGGCAGGGATACGATACCAGTAGTTGGTGGCACTTCTGGGGTGACGGGGAGGGCGTGGAGGGGTAGCGCGATTGACAGAGTCATACACGGCATCAACAAAATCAGCGCTGTAAGAGTCAAGGGACTGAGGGACAACATAGGAATCCGCCCAGGTAGAAAGGTATTGGGTAAAGGGAGGAACAGCATCTTGTGTGAGACGAAGGCGAGGGGATCGATAAGGAGTTGATGTCGGGGCAGAGAAGGAGAGCCTGAGATGGGTAGTAACGGCAAGATGGTCACTATACAGAGCAGGCTCGGTGCAGACAGTAGGATGAAAGGAAGTATGACCGTTCAATAGTAAGCCAACATCAAGGAAACTATGGGGGAGGCGAGTAGGATCGTCAGGACAAAGAAAGCGAACATCATCATCCCCATTAAGAAACTGTGAGAGATGTGATCCATTAAGGGTACATGGAGTGGGATGATCCGGAGTAAGAGTGGGATGGCGGGCATTAAAGTCGCCAAGAACAATAGTGGGAACCC